>NC_081562.1:26684948-26893051 GCF_022355385.1 Mustela nigripes
CTTGTGATCTCTCTCTGTCGAATAAATAAATAAAATCTTTAAAAAAAAAAAAATACTATATACCTGCAATTATTACATTCATAAAGTACCAGTCTTTTGATGCCAGGATCTAAAAACTGTGAAATATTTAATAAAACATCCCTCTATGCACTGCCTGACATTTAAGAAGACCTCAATGACATCTAGAAATCAATACTTGAAAATGGCTTACATTAGTCCAAAATAAGTATTTAGATACCAAACAAATATTTGTTGAATGATTAGTGATCATACCTTAGCTTATTAAAAATTCTGAAAGTTGATGCATCACAAGGACAATGTCTATTAGTAAAAATTTTATTTATATACATAAGCTAGTATCTGGAGTATTTCTGCTAAACTTTATTAGGAGAGATACTGGGATAATCAACTGCATCTAATTAAAGTCTGCTTAAAATTGCAAGTGCCTGGTAATCCTGATGGGACAAGACATACCAAGAGATTAAATTAACTAGCAGTCAAAAGCTAATAAGCAACAAGATTAAACAAGTAATTATTTAAACATCAGGGCGCCTGGGTGGCTCAGTGGGTTAAAGCCTCTGCCTTCAGCTCAGGTCATGATCCCAGGGTCCTCGGATCAAGCCCCACATTGGGCTCTCTGCTCAGCAGGGAGCCTGCTTCTTCCTCTCTCTCTCTGCTTGCTTCTCTGCCTACTTGTGATCTCTCTCTGTCAAATAAATAAATAAATCTTTAAATATAAATAAATAAATATTGAAACATAGGTGGGATACTACACATAAAAGTCTGAAGCTAACACGCATGATTTTAAGACTCCCTAATAGTCTTCCTGCCTTTAACTTTGTTCCCTTAGAGTCCCCTTTACAGGATTTTTAGAACTACAATGATTTGGTTATACACAAAGGATGGAAGACAACTGTAGCAATATGGAACACACAGGAAGAAAACAGGTACTGAAAGTCAACAGAAGAATTTCAAGATAGGGCTTGAACTAAAATATCTAGATAATGAGACAAAATAAAGTATAAACACAAGTAATGTTATGAATCATGGAAAGAAATCACAGAATATAGTAATGACATAGATATGGGGCTAAGAAATTGTTTACTGATTTGTTTCTACATACTCTAAACCCAAAGAGCATGTATAAACAAAGTGGATACTAAATATGAAAGAAAAATCAAAGAGGATATAAAACAGAAGCAGGAATTGAAAGACACCATGGTGGCCAAAGAATTGCAGATTTTTTTCCCTGGGAAATTAATACAGAAATATCACTTTTATTATAGAAAGATTATTAAGGGAGGAACTTTTTTAATACAGAAAAAAAAGAGGTATGTTTTTGTTATAATGAATTTAAAACTTTGGACAGATACCTATTTTGAAATTTCTATGAACAATGATACTGGGAATAAGACCAAGAAAATAAATGGTCCCCTGGGTGGCTCAGTCGGTTGGGTGCCTGCCTTCTGCATGGGTCATGGTCCCCGGGTCCTGGGACTGAGCCCTGCGTTGGGCTCCCTACTCAGTAGGGAGCCTGCTTCTCCCTCTCCCTCTGCCACTCCCCCTTGCTCATGCACTCTCTCTCAAATAAATTTTTAAAAATCTTAAAAAAGGTAGACAAGTAGACCAAGGAAATAAAAAAAAAGTATAAGGGAGCATAGCATCTATATAGTAAATATAATTAAAGCCCTTTGAATGAATTTCAGCAAGACACAGAGTATGAGACTAGAGCCCTAAGGAATCTCTATTTTACCTAAGGATAAAAGAGGAAGTACCTTCTGAAGAGAAACTAAATAAGGAAACCAAGCTCCAGGTCCATACATCCATTTGCTTTCAGAATTGCTCCCCAGCAGAAGGATCCACTGACCCTTCAGACTCAACACGACCAACAATGAGTTCATCTTCCTGTCAAACCTGTTTCCCCACATATATGAACAGCACCACCATCCACCCAAACATGTCTTCAGAAACTTGGGAGGCTGCCTGTCTCTTCCCACACTTAGCCGGTAACCTACCACTGTTGATTAAAATTCTTTTTCCCCCTCCTTTCTCCTTTTATTTCCTCCTGTTATCACAGTCCTTTCTTTTATTTTCCCCATTTCTATTCCCATCTCTGGCCTAGACTATTGTAATAGTTTCCAAACAGATCCCCCCGACTCCAAACTTTTCATATACACCTTCCATGTATCCCAAGTACAGAACCCACTTCATGATTTTCTAATGCATTAACTTTTCTTCTTAAAATTTGGTAATGAAAATAAAATCTAACTTCAGCACAACACAAACTCCTTCATAAGACTTACACTCCCTCCTCATATTCTGGGTCCCATCCAAGCTGAACTACTTGCAATTTCCCCAGTATACTCTACGACATTCTGTTCCATCAGCCTGCAGAGCCTTTTCCCCATGGCTAGCTCCTAACCATTCTTCAAGGCTCAACTGCTTGACTTTGTTTTTTTACAGTATTATTTTCTCTCCTTGACTACAAACAACTTATAAACAAGGACAGTATTTTTGATCTTCCAGCACTCAGCAGAGCAGGTGGGTGAATGTATATTCACTAATTCCATAAGCACGTCCGGCCATGAAATGTGCCAGCCTAGTGCTTAGTTACTGGCTGACTAAGTGAATAAGAATAAAGTTTGCTCAAACATAAACTACTAAAAATAGTCAGCTCTCAGTTTTGGTAGGGAATAAGACACATATACAAGAAAGAAGAATCAAAACAAGAAAAATAATTAAAACCAGAGTCAGGTAATAAGAATCCATGCAATAAAATCTGAGTATTAGCAAACAGGGCAACTAGTTTCTAAAGGAACCGAGAGCCATATATGCTGCCCAATCATTTGCTGTACCACATTTCTTTTTTTTTTAACAATAACTTGAAATCTGTTAAATAAATGCATAGGTGGGCTGAGAACAAGATCAATTATTTGGCAGGAAGATGAATAAAAACAGTAAATGACTTTATCACAGAACAGAAAAATTTTCAAGAATTCTTGCAAAATTCACTGAAAGCTTTGGTTAAATTCCCCCACTAAAATAAAAGAAAAAATAAGTACTATTTCATTTTAGCTATCCTTTATGTACATCTAAAAATACAATTAAGTAGGTGATCATACTGGGTGTTAATTTCTCAATGCAGAATACAACCTCATAAGTTTGTTAATGCAGGAAAAGCCATGTATTCTTTTATTTGTCAAGTGGGGGTTAAAGAAAAGAACTTACTGTCCACGAGGATACCAACGGTGCTTAGTAGTAAAGAACATTTTGCTAAGTTGTTCTATCATGGGTCCTTGCTCCAAGTGCTCATTTTTTCCTTCTAATCTGGTTTTCAGCACTAGGTCATGTGTTTCTTCATTATTATGCAGAGGATCTGGCCGAGGGATAGGCTACAAAATAATCAGTAATCAACAGGATCAAAATGTAGGTATGTTAACCAGCATTTAATTGAGTTTACAATACAATTGTCACACTCCAGAATTCATTATAGTACCTCAAAGTAGGTTAGTATGTTTTCAGAACAGAATTTTACTTAGTTGCCTTATTCATTAAGAATCCAAAACAAGGGCACCTGGGTGGCTCAGCTGTTTAAGCATCCAATTCTTGATCTTGGCTCAGGTCATGATCTCAGGACTATGAGATCGAGCCTTGCCTTGCATGTCAGGCTTGGCACTGGGTGTGGAGCCTGCTTAAGATTCTCTCTCCCCACCCCTACCGTCTTACACTATTGGTGGGAAGGCAAGCTGGTGCAGCCATTCTGGAAAACAGTATGGTGGCTCCTCAAAAAGTTGAAAATAGAACTACCCTATAGCGCAGCAATTTCACTACTGGGTTATTTACCCTAAAGAAACAAATATATTGATCCAAAGGGGCACCTGCAGCCCGATGTTTATAGCAGCAATGTCCACAATAGCCAAACTATGGAAAGAACCTAGATGTCCATCAACAGATGAATGGATAAAGAAGATGATGTGTGTATATATGTAAATATACATATATATATATAATGGAACATTACTCAGCCATCAGAAAATGAAACCTTGCCATTTGCAACAACATGGATGAACTAGAGGGTATTAAGTGAAATAAGACAATCAGAGAAAGATAATTATCATATGATCTCATTCATATGTGAATTACAAAACAAAACAGAGGAACATAGGGGAAGACAGGAAAAAAACAAGATTTGTCTTGTTTAGAAACCATAAGAGACTCTTAATCATAGGAAGCAAACTGAGGGGCTCCAGAGGGGAGAGGGTTAGGTGATAGGGTAAGTGGGTGGTGGACATGAAGGAGGGCCCATGATGTAACGAGCACTGGGTATTATATAAGATTGATGAAACACTGACCTCTACCTCTGAAACCAATAATACATTACATGTTAATTAAATTTAAATAAAAATAAATTTTAAAAAAGATCCTCTCTCCTCCTTCCTCTGCCCCTCCCCCATCTCTCTTTCCCCTCCCTCTAAAAAAAAAAAGAGAAATATTTTTCTTCTCATACCAAGTTTTGGGGGTTTTCTCCAATAATAAATTTCTCATTTAATATTATTGTACCCCCAATTAAAAAAGCACTTATTACTTTAATTTTTATTTCCCAAAACTGTAAATTTTGCCCATTATTTTTTAACTTGGAAGTTTATAGTCTCAGGTGCCTGGGTGGCTTAGTCAGTTAACCATCTGCCTTTGGCTCAGGTCGTGATCCTGGGATCCCGGGATTGAGTCTCGCATCCACTGCTTCTCCCACTGCTTCTGCCTCTCTCTCTCTCTATCTCAATCTGTCTCTCATGAATAAATAAATAGAACCTTGTGTGTGGGGGGGAGTTTACAACCTCTAACCTTGCTTATCATTAAAGTGAGATACAATGAAAATGGTATTTCTTATATCCAAAGGAAACAAAAAAGTTTCAGTGTTTTCATTTTAGGTGACTGAAATGTCATCAAATGATACTTTATGGTAATGTGAGTACTTTTTCACCTAAAGACATCAACTATTAAAAATCTCATTTCCCTCCCAATACATTTGAGTGATTATAACATAATCCCATCAGTAACCCTAGCTCATTAAAGCCTTTAAGAATCACTGTTTTGGAAAGTCAAGTCATGTATATTTTAAATATTAAATGAGAATGTATGTAACACAAGGTGGTAACATTGTCTTGCTTTATAAATACCATATATATGTATTACAATACATGAAAATACGAATTTATAACCAGAAAAAAATAATTCAAACATAAATGTCTTTACATTCATATACTATTAATGACAACTACTATATCCTCCCATTGTATTAAATGTCATAGCATATATTTATATTTGTTAGGCATATGGACATGAAAAAATAAGACTTCTAAGCGGGGCACCTGGGTGGCTCAGTTGGTTAAGCAACTGCCTTCGGCTCAGGTCATGATCCCAGGGTCCTGGGATCGAGTCCCACATCAGGCTCCCTGCTCAGCAGGAAGTTTGCTTCTCCCACTGCCCTCTCTACTCTCATGCTCTCTCTCTTTCATTGTCTCTCTCTACCTCTCAAATAAATAAATAAAATATTAAAAAAAAAAAAAAGGCAGTATCTAAGTGCATGAAGGGGGCACAATTGGCTCAGTACTACAGAAATGCACAGTAACAAAAAGATACTGGAAAGAGGCAGAATAGGAGCCAGGTCAGAGCCTTGCTACAGAGTGCAGAATATGTTCTACAAGGGATAACAAATATTACAAGTAAAGAAAAGTAGGAAAGAACACATAAGAAAGCAATAAACCTTAAAAATAGATCTTGAGGGGCACCTGGGTGGCTCAGTGGGTTAAGCCTCTGCCTCTGGCTCAGATCATGATCTCAGGGTCCTGGGATCAAGCCCAGGTCAGGTTCTCTGCTTAGTGGGGAGCCTGTTTTTCCCTCTCTCTGCCTGCCTCTCTGCCTACTTATGATCTCTCTCTCTCTGCCAAATAAATAAATAAAACCTTAAAAAAAAAAGAAAAGATCTTGAGGGTAATTGGGTGGCTCAGTCAGTTAAGTGTCTGCCTTTGGTTCAGGTCATGCATGATCCCAGGGTCCTGGGATGGAGTCCTGCATCAGGCTCCCTGCTCAGCAGAGTCTGCTTCTCTCTCTCCCTCTGCCCCTCCCCCCGCTTCTGTGCGCGCTCTCTCTCTGGGGTTCTCTCTCAAATAAATAAAATCTTTTTAATCAGAGAAAGACAATTATCATGTGATCTCATTCATATGATAAAATATGAATAAATAAATAAAATCTTTTTTTAAAAAGATTTTATTTATTTATTTGACAGAGATCACAAGTAGACAGAGAAGCAGGCAGAGAGAGGGGGAAGCAGGCTCCCCGCCAAGCAGAGAGCCTGATGTGGGGCTGAAGCCCAGGATCCTGAGATCATGACCTGAGCCAAAGGCAGAGGCTTAACCCACTGAGCCACCCAGGTGCCCCTCAAATAAATAAAATCTTTAAAAAAATAAAAATGGATCTTGAGAAACCAGATTATGAAAGGTCTTCAAACTTAGACTTTTAAGTAACAATTTGGGGTAAGCAGAAATAAGGAACCACTTAGTGTGGGAGGGAATGAGGAGGTAGTCTAATAAACAGGTTAAGAACTTGAGCTTTGGTCTCTAATTCTACCACTTACTAGCTCTGTGACCATGACAAGTTATTCAAGCTCTTAAATTCCCTTTCTGTAAAATCAGAGAAATAATACCCACCCAAAAGGGCTTGGTGAGGATCATATGAAATACTAATAATATATGCTTAGCTGTCTCTTGTACTCTTTTTTTTTTTTTTTTTTTTAAAGATTTTATTTATTTATTTGACAGACAGATCACGAGCAGGCAGAGAGGCAGGCAGAGAGAGAGAGGGGAGGAAGCAGGCTCCCTGCCGAGCAGAGAGCCCGATGCGGGACTCGATCCCAGGACCCTGAGATCATGACCTGAGCCGAAGGCAGCGGCCCAACCCACTGAGCCACCCAGGCGCCCTGTCTCTTGTACTCTTAAGAGTTCAATAATGGTAGGTAGCTACTAAGATTTCTTTAAGGCCTCAAACAGGAGAGAAGTGATATAAATTTAATTTTGGAAAAAAGTTCTCCTTAGGCATTTACAGTAATTTTAAAAGATTATCATTTGTATGTAAAGTGAAATATAAACTGTCTTTGCAAGTTACTATGAGACTCTCAGAGGTCTAGCAAACACAAGTTTAGAGCCTATAATAGTTTTCTCTATTTTAGGTGACTGTACTTGTTGCTAAAGATCAAAGTTTTCAGTATTATCAAAAGTTCAATTGTTTTCAAGTATTCATGAATGTTCCATTGTCTCTATTCTTATTCCCAAGCAGGCTCAATTCTAATATATCACAAATTCTCTCTGCTTTGTATGATTAAAAACACTTCTTTTCCAGGCACATAGATAAAAGACACTGGAATTAATGGATTCTTCAAAGTCTATACCAAGAGCCTCTGGCTGATTCAGAATTGATTTTTAGGTGGTATTTGATCTCCTTGATCAAAGTTCAAAGGAAGGATACATGACTATTTCAGTAAAAAGGAAAAACTAAAATAAAACTGTCAACTTTAAGAAACATTCAGAACTGTCATCCTGAATTTTCCTTGTTTCTCTTAAGAATTTTCAAAATTTGACTTTTGAAATTTTCCACCAAATCAGCCACTAAAAAGAATTGCTTAGTACTTGCATTTTAAACTTTCCAAGTCACTATTTTTGCCCCTGGTATATTATCTTTATTTTCCTAAACAAGAAATCCCAAGTTCTAGAAAAACACTTTTAGAATATTAATACTTTTAATAAAAGTAAAAGAAGTAGGATCTTTCTACCTGGATCTGTAGTAAACAATCAACATGTTTTAAATTACCAGAAAACCAAAGATGCAAATCATCCTAACTTGCTTAAAGCCAGTCTCAGTAGTTATTTCTACATATGACCAGGATCTTTGTATGCAGTATGCTTTCTAGGGCCTGAAGAATCAAAGGGCACACTGGAGTTGCAGCAGCCCTACCTCCTTAAGAAAAGAAAAAAATTAAGACAAACTTCAAGTCATGTTGAAGGGTATTTATTTATTATCATATACTATCTGCATGAGATTTATAAATCTAGATTCGAAAAGAACACACTGTATTCTAAATTCTAACAACCATGTGTTTGCAAGAATGTTTCTTATTGTGCAGTCTAATCTACAATTTATTACTTAAGCAACAAAAAAATTCCATGCCTCCCCATGTGAATGTCTCTTAGCCCTAAAACAGAAAACCCATAAGCATGAAAGGAACAAACTTATTCATTTAATCAACAAATATTTAGTGTATATTTACCAAGTACAGGTGTTATTCCAGATGCTAAGGATATACCAGAGAACACCAAAGAGGCATCCTCATGGAGCTTACGTTTTAGTGATGGGAGACAGACAGAAATACAAGAAAGTATCTATGGTGCCAGAAATAATACAAGCTATTGGGAAAAGACAATAGGAAGGAGTTCAACCGCAGGGGTACTACATTAAGCCCCAAGGTAGGAGCCTGCCTAATGTACCTGAAGAACAGCTGGGAGGCCAGTGTGGTTAGCAGTGGAATGATGACATGTAAAGTGATAGGAGCAATCTTCCAGATGAGAGAGAGTGAGAGAATAAAAGGGAAATAGGAAGGAGTACTGATGACATGGGAGAGGAGACAACTGCTACAATGGGAAATGCAATGGAAAAAAAGGAACCAGGGAATTGGACATGTATGCAAGGGAGTGATTACAATGATGGACCATGGAATTTATGCCAGGCAAGAAGAGATGTGAGAATGTGTAAGATGCATGAGGGCTAAGAAAAAGTGCTTTGATCAATGGATGTAGGTATCATCCTACAGAGATGAAGAATTCTTGGAGCTGGGAGACTGTGGGAGCTGGTAGGAAGCTAGTGGAATTCTTGAAATCTAGACTGGTAGGAAGGAGGGGCAGGTATTTGCGACTAGAACATCACTGGAGTACAGCAGCGGGAGTGGGGGCTGAAGCAGGGAAAAAGATGAAGTGAGAGGTCAGGGCATTAAATTATTTCCATATACTGCAATAACAAAGAATTAGGATGGAAACAGTATCAGAGGGAATGATGGTACATCTACAATCTCTGAGGAAGAGTAGAAGGATTGGGGGAAGAGAAGTGAACTGAAGGATAGTAGATAACAGCCATAAAAAAAAGGGAGCAGGGGCGCCTGGGTGGCTCAGTGGGTTAAGCCTCTGCTTTCGGCTCAGGTCATGATCTCAGGGTCCTGGGATGGAGCCCCACATTGGGCTCTCTGTTCAGCAGGGAGCCTGCTCCCCCCCCCCCACTGCCCACCTCTCTGCCTACTTGTGATCTCTCTGTCAAATAAATAAATAAAATCTTAAAAAAAAAAAAAAAGGAGCAGATGTTATAGTTTAATAATATAAACTACAAAGCCAGAAATTGTTAGGGAGGAGGAAAAATGGTCTGCATATGACAACAAGGAGCTACAGGGATCCCTACTTCCCCTCTAGGTCTAGTTGTAAAAGGGAATAGGGAAGAAAACATCAACTACTTAAAAACCTGCTGGGGAAGTAATGGCCCCAGGGTCCAATAAGGTTTCTGTCAGAGACAGAGATGAAGGCAAAATTCTGGAAGTTAATGTGATGAGAGATTTTAATGATGATAGTGAGTGCTAAAAGTAAAGTAGAAAGTTTAGACAAGAAGGAAGGATATGAAAAGTGTCAGATTCAGGGATGTAAAAAACTACACATGGAGGGAAGTCTGGAAGCTGAGAAATGACTTTGTGATTGTGGCCTTGGTATAACCACTAAAAGATAAACCATGTAACCAGAAATATAATACAAAGTAACAATGGAGGAGGACACAATATAGCATGAGCTGGAGTATTTACAAGCCAACAGTCAGTGATTTATGCTTATTTTCTACACAGTGCCCCAAGAAATGAAACAAAAGAGGTACTGGATTATTGCCTATGATATGTGGCTAGAACACAAACTAGGCAGACAAAATGATGAAGTTAAAAAGGGAATATAAACTAGCAAAATAAAATTAAGCTCTTTTCTCAAATCTACCACTATTCTGGCCCTAATGATGATTTTTAAAAATAGCTACCACTAGATGCATCATTTGATGATTTGAATTATCTAATTATTTTCTCCTCAAAGAGCAAATCAAACATTACCAAATATAGTAAACTATGGCTTAAAAACATAGAAGGAAGCATTTCAAATATAAAATAAGAAAGACTTGGGTCAAGCTAAAATAAATTGTACTGAAAACAAAACCAAAACTTCCTCTATCTCATGCTTGGCTTTTGAAGAAATATGGAAAAAATTAAACTAGTCCTTAAAATATATGCCCATGTTGGAAAAAACTGGGAGGAAAAAGGAAAAAAAAAAGGAAATTCACTAAATACTGAAAGGATTATCAGAACTAATACAATATAAAAGGTATAAAACAGCATGCCAAAATACAAGTTTTTCATGATTTATTAGTTTAAAATATAAGGTAGTACGGAACAGTATGTTTTGTAAATCTGTACTAGTCAAAAATCATCTATCAGATTTTAGACCAGAAAACTGATGCCATAACTGTGTTTAAATGGTTCACTCTGTGTACTGAAGAAGTCTTTATTTAAAGAAAGACTAAAAAGATAGGAGAAAAATTGAAATAGTAAAATAAAAACAAAACAAAAAAGGTCTAATCCAAATAAAGGAAAACAAACAATTCCATTCTCTTTGGATACGGTAAGAAAATGTGAATATTTCTAACAGCAAATTATAAATTAGAAGAGATTTTCTTATACATACTTGTGTATGTTCATATGGAATGTCCACAGAAGGGTGGTAGCACACTATTGTCCTGCCATCAGATGTCAAAGCAAGCTCTACTTTGCTAAAAAAAGAACATTTTAGAAATAGAGTTATATTGTATTCAAGACAGAATGATTTTCTTAGAGATAAAATTAATTAATCATAAGTCCCTGAAGAACATACGCTATGGCACCGGACTGGCAGACCTGGTACCCATATCATAGGGGACAACTCAGACATCCCACAAAATACGTCAGCTTAACTACCACAGCAAACCGTTAATGCGTTTTTTTTTTTTTAAGATTTTATTTATTTATTGACAGAGAGAAATCACAAGTAGACGGAGAGGCAGGCAGAGAGAGAGAGAGGGGGAAGCAGGCTCCCCGCTGAGCAGAGAGCCCGACGCAGGACTCGATCCCAGGACCCTGAGATCACGACCTGAGCCGAAGGCAGCGGCCCAACCCACTGAGCCACCCAGGCGCCCCAACAAACCGTTAATGCTTAAGCCACTATTTTACCAATTGTTTTTAGACTACCCAGATCTTTGGAAGGGATCTTCATATTTACGCATCAGTATTATTAGACCTTTTTTCCCTTATCTAAAAACTACCCTGATGGCACCTCCATGGCTTAAGTTGGTTAAGCATCTGCCTTCAACTCAGGTCCTGATCTTGGGGTCCTGGGACTGAGCTCCACCTTGTGCTCCCTGCTCAGCTGGGAGGCTCCTTCTCCCTCTCCCTCTGCCTCCCACCCTGCTCATGCTCTCTCTAATAAATAAAATCTTAAAAAATAAAGACTACTTTCATAAAGCTGTAAGAAGGGCGCCTGGGTGGCTCAGTGGGTTAAAGCCTCTGCCTAGGGCTCAGGTCATGATCCCAGGGTCCTGGGATCGAGTCCCACATCCGGCTCTCTGTCGGCGGGGAACCTTCCTCCCCCTCTCTCTCTGCCTGCCTCTCTGCCTACTTTTGATCTCTGTCAAATAAATAAATAAAATCTTAAAAAAAAAAAGCTGTAAGAAGTATATTATTTTGTTGAATTATTAGAATTAAACATCAGCAAAGTACATCATCTTCCAATCATAAAGACTGTAGCTGAGCCCTTTTTCTAGATCAAGTGCCTTCTCCAAGTGCCTTTGGCGGAACAGTACAGCTGCAAGAAGCCTCCCGTAAAAAGAGTTCTGCAGTCAAATAAATTTGAGAATTACTGAACACTATCTCTTCCCTCCATTAATATCCCTCAGAAAAACACATTTTGGGCAATACTCCTCTAAATATTTTTTCAAGGAATACTCTGGCTGGATCTCATTCAGGTACCAACTGACTAAGACTGTTTTTCAAAGATCCCAATTATACTTAAATCCATATAAATTCTAAGGAGCACAACTTTCAGTTTTCATTAACCTTACAACAATGTTCTCTAGATGTCTATAAATTTAAGCTTCTAGGGTTTCAATACTAACCAGATTTGAACTAGATCTGCAATTACTACAGCATATTTTAGCTAACAAAGGACCTGGTATTAGGTTGTTTCACCATGATTTTAAGATCAAATAGCATAATACAGCTATAATTAGAACATTTAACCTATCAAGTGTTTTATGATGAAAAATGGAGTTTTACATGATACAAAAAACACCTCTAAGACTCAATCTTTTCAGGTTTAAAAAAGTGTTACCTATTACCTAGTCTAATTTCATTGCTATCGTAGTACTTACTAAATATACACCTAAAATTCAAATTAAAACTAGTATCAAGAGGGAAGAAAATATATTTTTACTAAAATTTGCAATAGAAATATCATAGCTTAAGAAAATATGCTGCAGTTTCTGTACATCAGACTCTACTACAGAGAAGAAAACAAAATCTTATTCATATATTATGCCTAGTTCTTAGTATAGTGACTAGAATTGAATAAGTACCAAATAAATTGTAACTGAATCAAATTATTTGTAATTTAGGGTTATTCACCATCAAACAAAAGATAAGATAAATAACTGCTTAAGCTAAAAGATATGAACCCCAAGAGAAAAAACTATAAAAACTAATTAACTTCTAAAAAGCTAAAGAACGCTTTGGGATAAAAGACATTTCTAACAGCATGTCTGTCTTAACAACAAATTAAGGATTCACTGAAACACAATGATAATGATTTTTATTTAAAACATTTATGAGCCCAGATACTGTGTAAATAAGGCCATTGAAATGATTTTTAAATATAAAATTAAAGAATAATCAGAAAAGAAAGAAGATACCAAAAACAAGAAATAAAATTAAATCATTTCAGATATAACTAACAGACTGTTATTTTTTCAATTGAATTTAAATACATACCAATTATAGTCATCTGGTAGAGGAGAATATGTAGATTTATGACAAACATAATATAAAGCTCCGTCTGCAAAAACCCCAAGCAGTAAAATGGATTTAGTTAATTTGAGCATATGTTCTCATATAAATATAAAGCTAGTTTCATTCACTCAACCAATATATACTGCGTTTACTATGAAACAGGGCCGTATAGAGACCAGGGATTCAACAAGATCTAGTCCCTGCTCTCAGAAAGGATGAAAATCTGGTGAGAAACAAGTAAACAAACAATTCCAAAATAAATGACAAGCCCTGTTAGGAAGGGTAGGCACTGGAAGAGGGCACACAGACAGGTTACAAAATAGGACTGTGCAGGTTTAAGAACGCTTTTCCAGTGAAGATGATGTCTAAGGTGCTCTGAAGGATGGAGAGATAAGCAGGAGTTGGTAGGGGAGAGTACAATGTTCCTTCCAGGAAGTTATAAGTGCTAAGGATCAGAGGAATACAGGAAGTATTTAGGTATTCTAAAAACTTGTAAAAATAAATAAATAAATAAAAGCTTTTGTGAGACCAGGTGCACAGTTCACAAAGGGAGAATGGTAAGTGATGAAATATAAAATAAACTGTTCAAATTTAACTTTTCTTAAGAAATCAAAATGCTCACATTTCAAAGCATATTTTCCTATTTAAGAATACCTGCAAATTCAAGAGCCATAATTACTTTAAGTTCTCCTATGTTCAGAGAAACAGTGCTCCTTTAAATACAAAGAAAAAATGTAAATGTAGCTCAGTACAGGACTTCAGAGAAGTCCTCCCCCATCCATGTTTTTGCTTTCTGCATTCTCAGTTACCCAAGGTCAACCGCAGTCCAGAAGAAGATGAGCCTCCCCCTGACACAGTGTCAAGTCAGCAGTAGCCTAACTACACCACAGTGCTACGTCATTCACCTTGCTTCATCTTATCACACAGACATTTTATCTCACATTATCACAAGAAGGGTGAGTACAGGACAGTAAGGTATTTTGAGAAAGACCACATTCACATAACTTTTATTACAGTAGATTGTGAGAATTGCCCTATTTTGTTATTAATTATGGTTGTTAATCTCTACTGTGCCTAATCAGTAAATTGAAGTTTATTACAGGTATGTATGTATAGGAAAAAGCATAGTATATATAGGGTTCAATACTATCCACAGTGTCAGGCATCCACTAGGGGTCCTGGAACATAACCTCTGTGGATAAGGGTGAACTACAATATATGCCGGCTAAAGCCAAGGATCAACTTCTCTCAACTGAGCCTCTTGCTCCACGGTATGGAATGCAATCTCCATTTTGTTCAAACACCATTCATCCTTCAATGTCTAATGCTACTCTTCCATGAAGTCCTTTTTCCCTTTCCTTCCCCACAACTCCCACCACAGAGAAAAGAGTAGTCTGCTGTACATGTTCCAAAACCTATGCCTCATACCACATTGCTATACCTTCCTTGTTGTCTTTTTCTTTCCTGCTTCAGTTATTTATATATATCAAAGATGTGTAAATAAGATACATTTTCCACCTTTGTATACTCCTCCCTTCCCCAGGACTGCATATAAAGGCCTAAACATAAATTCTTACTCCAAAGCATAAAAAGGGCCTTAACAAAACTCACTTTTATCATAAAAGATTGCTCAGCAAAATGTCAATCCCAAAATTCTATTGATGTAATATAATAAAATGCAAAGAATTAGAAATTTAACCTCATCTCTCAAAAAGATTTGATTTTCAATGATCTGTGCTAATACAGAGAGGAGCATTCAACATGACAAGTCAGAGGATGACGTAAATAATGTTAACATTATTTACACTTATTTTCTTCACACTGTTGGGAATCTTCTCAATTATGTATGAATTAATACGAAAAGAAGTTTGTAGTCTCTGAACATAAACCAGCTAGGTGATACACATTCATTGAAAGAAACAGGGTTGGGTTGGGTGGCAAAGGCAGGACAGACAGAATTAAGTGTTTTTAAAATAGGCAGGAGAGAAAACTCAAGGCAACGGTTTCAGTTCAGCAAGAAACTGTTAAATTTCTACCCTGTACTTACACAGATATTTGTTTGTACCCTCATCACATACGTAACATTCTATGTCATATTCAGTTGTTTCTTATTTCCATAAACATCTGTTTCACCTACAAGTGTAGATAAATTCCTTAAGGCCAGGAACCACACCTTGATCATGACTCTGTCCCCTACAGCGGTTACTAACAGAGAAGTGACTGCTGAACTGCCTCTAAAACGCTAACTCATTCACAATCAGTACATAACTAGAGATATTCATCTGACACTTTATCGAGAGAAAAACTCTAAATATGGTAAATATCAGAGGTTTTAAATATATAATTAGAACTGGGGCACCTGGGTGACTCAGACAGTTAAGCGTCTGACTTTTGATTTCAGCTCAGGTCATGATCTCAGGGTCCTAAGACTGAGCCCAACATCAGGCTATGTGCTCAGTGGGGAGTCTGCTTAGGATTCTCTCTCTCCCTCTGCCCCTCCCCACACATGAGCGCATGCTCTCTCACTCTCTATTGAATAAGTAAACCTTTTTTAAAAAAGAATGCCAAAGTTAACATCAGTCAACTCAATTTATCAAAAAGAACTTCAATGAGTCAGCTCTCCATAACTTACAGGCTATTCTTTTTATGTACACACGTTTAACTGCTTTTTGATAAGACCTATAAAAACGGACAGTCCTGGGGTGCCTGGGTGGCTCAGTAAAGCATCTGCCTTCAGCTCAGGTCATGACCCCAGGGTTCTGGGATGGAGCACCACATGGGGCTCCCTGCTCAGCGGGAAGCTTGCTTCTCCCTCTTCCGCGTTCCCTGCTTATGTTCTCTCTCTCACTGTCTCTCTCTCTGTCAAATAAATAAATAAAATCTTAAAAACAAACTGACAGTCCCACTTAACCTTCAAATACTCAATATTTTAAGTTACTACAGGAAAGAATACACAGCACAAAGTGTATTCAACTACATAAGATGGGAAGACCCAAGTCTCAATCACAGCTCTCATCTACCAGATATACAACCTTGGGTAAGTTTCTGAGGGGTCAGAGAATTTAAGTTCCTTCATCTTCATAAAATACCTACCATGTAGTATTATTCAATGTTGTAAAATTCAAAGTTTTAAAGATCAAATGACTTAGTATGCTTAAAAACATGTAAAATATTCCCTACATTCCCATTGTTGATTGCATATTTTGAAAGGTTTTAAATGTTCCTTTTGGCCTATGGGAGGCCTTTTGATTTCTGCTCACTGAACTCTCTCGCTTTTGCTTTGCCTCTAATCTTACTGTTCTTCCTTTTCATATGAGGTATCAGTAACAGTAATTCTACTTTACCTTCAATAATAGTAATGATAGGACTTGTGGAGAACAAGGGGCTTCAGGATACAAGAAGTTAGGCAGTTACTGAATATTAGGATGACTGAGTAATAATGCAGTAATTTTCTGGGGTAGCCTAAATTAATTCGTAGTTAACTAGATATTTTGATAACACCAGTCTATTCCAATCAGTTCACAAACATTTATCATCTACCACGTATGAGAGGTACTAAGGAAACCAAAATAAATTAAACATTACAAATTTATAATCTTGTCGGTAAAGTATACATAGATAATTTTCACTTATCCTGGGGCAGATTAACTGGTTTTCAGATTGACCTCAGCGATGGCTAATTGCTACATGAACTAGGAAAAAATGATTAGGTCTGATTTATCATCAGCCGAGAGGCTGGGTTCTATTCAGAGTCAAGTGGAGGACAAGCAGAAGTCTCTCTTCCAATTCTCAACAACAAGAATACTCCTAAATAATCAAGAACTACTGTTTTGTTTTGTTCTTTTTTGTTTTTTAAGTGATGGGGAGAGAGAGACAGAAAGAGAGAAAGGAGGGGAGAGGGAGAAAGAGAATCATAAGTAGCCTCCACACTCCATAGAGCCCAATGCAGGGCTCCGTCTCACAACCCTGACACCTTGAGCCAAAGGGGTGCCTGGGTGGCTCAGCAGGTGAAGTGTCTGCCTTAGGCTCAGGTCATGATCCCAGATCGGCCCCGCACAGAGCCAGCTATTGGGCTCTCTACTCAGTGGGTAGTCTACTTCTCCCTCTTCCTCTGCCTCTCACCCTCCATTTGTGTTCTCTCACTTTCTCCCTCAAAGAAATAAAGTCTTTAAAAAAAACAAAAAAGTCAGAGGCTTAACCAACTGAGCCACCCAAGGACCCCCTGATTTTAGTTTATATCTAGTCTCATAACAATTTCCTCCTTAATTCACTTGATTACTCAGTTTTCAACTCTTTTCCCCTAATTCAATGAACATTCAATTACAAATGGCAATAAATAGGAAACATGAAGGAAGAGATTAAGGTCAGCCAGAGATGTGTAAAAAAGTTGGCTAGCACAACTAAAGAAAAAGCAAACCGATTATTACACTCTAACCATATCTGCTTTAGATATGGAAGAAGAGAGTTCACAGAGGAAATGGAGAGTGAGAGCAAGACTGGTTGGGAAATAAGATTTTAATAGTCTATTTATTTATATGGGTCAATGTTTTGACTATCAAACATGTATCCCTAGGCTTTTAAGAAAATATTAGACCATGTACATTTCTTCAGAAAAGTACAAATTATATATTATATAAATTATAAATTTCTTTTTTGGGGCACCTGGGTAGCTCAGTGGGTTAAGCCTCTGCCTTCAGCTCAGGTCATGATCTCAGGGTCCTGGCATCCAGCCCTGTATCAGGCTCTCTGCTTGGCAGGGAGCTTGCTTCCCCCTTTCCCTCTCTGCCTGCCTCTCTGCCTACTTGTGATCTCTCTCTGTCGTAAATAAATAAAATCTTTAAAAATGTTTTTTTTCTTTTTTTTAAAACTAGGTGCCATGCCCAACACAGGGCTTGAACTCATGACTCTGGGACTGAGAGTTGCATGCTCTGCTAACTAACAGAGCCACCTAGATGCCCCTATAAATTATAAATATTTTATATACTATTAAATATAAAATGTATTTTTATGTTAAATATAAGCATACATACATATTTTTAAATGACTAAGAACAAAGAAAATACAACTGAAATCCTAAATATGAGCAATGATTTTTGTAAGATGGAATTGTAAATTTGCCCTTTACTTGCTAGTATTAAGAACTACTAAAAAAGCGGTATGTGAAAACATAATGAATGCAAAGTAATTCAGAAAGTTCCCCTTTGTCAATTCCTCACTTGCCTTCAGCTAAATCCCACTAGTAGCATATACAGAAAACCTTTTTGTCCAAACATTTTACTCTGTATATATATACATATATATACACACATACACACACATATGTATATGGTAGATCTTTTTTTTATATATATATATTTTTTATTTATTTGACAGAAATCACAAATAGGCAGAGAGGCAAGCAGAGAGAGAGGAGGAAGCAGGCTCCCTGCAGAGCAGAGAGCCCAATGCAGGGCTCAATACCAGGACCCTGAGATCAGGACCTGAGCTGAAGGCTGAGGCTTTAACCCACTGAGCACCCAGGCGCCCCTGTAGATCCTCTTTTAAATGCACAAATGGGATCATACAATAAATACTGTTCTGTGACATACTTTCCCCCCTTCTACTTAGAGATCTTTTCATGTTGGTGACAGCCGTTTGATCTTCATAAAGATGTGCCAAAAATTTATCCACCCCCTTTTGATAGCCATTTAGACTTTCTCCCCTTTCCCATCATTGCAAACACTCCCATTAAGAGGCTTATACAATAACTAAACACTTTTTTTTTTGCCTAACAACTAAACACTTTAAATTTTCTACAGTGAACATGAGTTTCTATATTTGAAAAATTTCAAACATGAAAAAAAGCTCACTTTGAATTGGAAATAAATGTTTCCAGAGAGTTCTATTTGATATCACCCATTTTATTGCTGATAACGCCATGGTGAATCAAGATCCTTATCGGGTGGTATGAAAGAAGATGATTTGAAGAGAAACCGATTTTAAAATCTTCTTCAAGGCATATATCTATTTTCATTCCTGTATAAAAGATAAAGAAAAATTAGTACTACCCATGATAAATTAAAATGATACAATATATTGAATGCTACCAGAACAAAAGGAATTGCTAGCTAGAACTACAGTCACAAGAAAAACTTCTAAACAACTTTCCATTTCCATGTGATATATGATAAAAAACAACAGCAAAATGTAAGACCTAAAGTCCTGGAACTATGTCCATTATTATTTTTCTTAATTGCAAACTTCTCAGCACCTAGTGTAGTTCTTTCCACTTAGTGAGCACGCAGGAAATGTGTAATTCTGCTTAGAAACAGTCACTCACACATGCCACACTAAACATCCTCCTTCATAATGCTCAGGTGTCTGTGTACAGCCTCTCAGGTACCATACACAAGATCTTATTACATTACTTGAAGTAGGATTGTTTCTAATTAAATTAAATATTAAGCAAAGTCTATCCTTTACCTATTAAATACCGATTTAGAGGAACACATATAAACACGAAAGTCCCAAGTAAAATTTCACCCTCTTATATTAAGGTTTTTAACTTTGCAAGGTGCTTTCACTACCATTTCATTTTACTCTACTGATCACGACAGGTATCTTTATTTCATTCATGAAAAAACTTAAGTACAAAATTTAAATGATTTGCTTCCAAGAACTTTACAGTCAGTCACTTATAAGCTGGGAAACTTCGGGCAAGTCATTAATTAAACGACCCTTTGTTTCTTCAGGGTAAAATGGGGAAAGCAACCATAACCTCCATGGTTTTTGTCAGTAAATGACTTAGAACCATTGCTACATCCCTTGTTTTTAATCCGCCTCGATGATTCTTCATTCCCTTCTCGCAACAGTGATAAAATGGAATAGGGACATAGACCTCATAGTCTTATTTATTAGACTAAACTATGCAGCGCGATTCCTTGCACGTCAGTACATTTGCATCACTTTCCCTGAGTGCATACAGCGTGGTTTTTACAGGTTATAACCTCGCTGCCCTATACATGATATGCTCTTTCACAAGTCTGTGAAATAGGCATCTCCATTTTATATGCTGAGAACCTGAGGCTCAGAGAGGTCAAGCGATTTACTGCCCACCATACCACTGCTTTATAGGTTGCATGGGTGGAACGCAAACTCATAGCTTCTGACCACGAACCAAGGAACAAAGTATCTGGGGGGACCTTAGGTCCCCTCAATCACGGCAGCTGGAAGGTCAGATTACTCACTCCAGGGATAGAAACTCATTCCTTGACCCATAATTCAACCCCGAAGCAAAAGCTGCGGAGAGCCTCAAAGCAACCGCGGTTTGAGGAACACGCTACCATGCACGTCGGGACTAGCACCCAGGGACAGAACCGAAAGACCTGGATTGGAGAGGTCCCCAAGCGATCAGCCCAGGCACGAGGGGAGCCCCACAGGAAGGGCACGGCCCTACGCCAACCCTTCTGCAGGACGAATCCAGAATGTTGAAACTAGGGGCTTTACCCAGCCAGGGACGACAGGTAGGAGACACCGACATCTCCCCGTAAGGATTCTGGACCTGCCTAGTTTCTAGAAACTCCTTGACCGGAGAAAGAGAGGACACCAGTTACCTGACAGCCGCTCACCACGAGCCCGCCATTTTACCTCAATCCGGGTCCTAGAACACACCGGTTCTCGCGCCTCCCTGGCCCGCGGGGCACTCTGGGAAATGTAGTCTCCGCGGGAAGAGCTCCAGATGGAATCGTGAGGGCGGCATCACTAAATTTGTTCCTGTGTTTAGTTGTAGCTGTTTGCTTCAACCTTACCTCAAAAACAGCACAAAATCACTGCCCCACGCACACATCCTTAGAAAGTAACAAGCACTATCTTTTTAAAAACTTTATACAAATTGTTAGAGAAGCTCAAGGCCGATCCTTGTGGGTAAGCTAAGGTTTCCTGGGGGGAAGAAGTAACTTCAGAGAAGCACTGAAGGCCAGTGGGGTTGGATTTGACTTTTGACACAGGGAAGTGGGGAGGCCCTTCCACCTGAAAGCCCAAAACTGTGTTCTTAGAATTGTACTGGCTATTCATTAGGAGAGGAAGAAAATGTGCAAAATCCTGGACATTGCCTTTTGCTTTTGTGAGGAGAGAAGGCCCCTGGGCCTTTGCACTTCCGGTTCTCATTGCCAGCAATGCTTTTCTCTCACCTCTTTTCATGACAACTGCTTTATTTCATACAGGTCTTGCTCTGATAACACCTCGGAGAGGACCATATCAGTGGGTGCCTCAGCTGTTAGGCATCTGTCTTGAGCTTGGATCATGATCCCAAGGGTTTTCGGATGGAGTCCTGCTTGGCAGGAAGCCTGCTTCTCCCTCTCCCACTTCCCCTGCTTGTGTTCCCTCTCTCACTGTGTCTCTGTCAAATAAATAAAATCTAAAAAAAAAGAAAGAAAGAAAGAAAAAGAACTTCATCTGCCCTTAACCCATTGCTCTCCTTTATTTTTCTTCATAACATTTACCATTATGTAACATTCTATTATCATTTGTTTCCTTGTTTAATGTCTGTTCTATGCTGGAATGCAAGCTCAATGAAGGCAGGAACAAGTACCTATTGTGTTCTATACTCTGCAAAACCCAACATGTAGGACTGCATTTGGCCCCATTGTAGGCCTCTAATATTTGTTGAACCAATGAAACAATAACCCTGAAGACATCCAAAACAATAGCTGATTGACTGCTGAAGCAGCGGTTTAGCCTGGGAATTCCTTTCCTAATGATCTGCAAAAATCTGTACATATCTACATTTTTCTGAAAAGAATTCATAACTTTTATTATGTATTCAAGTGTGACAGTAAACTCCTTGAAAGCCAAGGGCCATGTGATCTGAGTGCCTGAGTGGCTCAGTTGATTAAGTGTCTGACTCTTGATTTTTAGCTCAAGTCTTGATCTTGGGGTCATGAGTTTGAGTCCTGTTTTAAGTTCCACGCTGGACTTGGAGCCTACTTTAATAACAAAAATAAAAACTTAAGGGCATAATCCTGAGTGGTTAATATTGAAAATAAGTGGACATAATATAAGTTCACAGTAAAGTAAAATAAATGTGAGCTGCTTTGGTGCCTTGCCTTACTTCTACAGAATACCAAGCTTGTTCTGCTACTAATCTTAGGGCCCATGTCTGTCCTTTCTAATCTTCAAAGCTGTCTTGATTACAAGACATTAGTCTTTCTGAACTATGTTGGAGGAAGAGACAGAGAAGAGAAACAGACTTGAATGAACAATCAACTGGACATGTTAAACATTTGTTATGCAATGCAGAAGAGGGCTGGATCAATAATGACTCCAATGACACATCTTGATGGCTGAGAGCTGTGCGGGGACCACAAACCAACAGGAAGACTCACTTCTTGGGACCAGGAAAAAAAAAATGACAAAGCGGAGATGAGAAAAGAAACCAACCATGTGTATGGGAAAGAGAGTAGAGACAGCTCTAGGAAAAGAGAATAACTTAGAAGTCTAAAGGGGGTAGAAATAGCTTATCCTCTGTTAGAATATGGTGTGGAGGAGAGTGACAGGAGATGAGGTGAGTAAGAGCCAGGTCATGTTGGGCATTATAGGCCATGTAGTGACCACATGGAATCAGAACAGAGGCCATATGCATCGGTGTTATGCTAAATGCAGTATGGAGTCACTGAAGTGTTCTACCACCAAAAAAGAGACATGATATTATTTATGTTTGTATTTATTTTTATATTTTAATTTTTTTTCGACTTTTACAAACTGTTTATTTTCCGTCAACCTTATTTCCTTTTTGTTTGCCTTTGTGGAAGAGCAGCCTAAGACCACTCAGTGGTTGTTCCTACCCTTTCAGTGGCCTGAGCAGTGGGAGCTGCAGACCAGTCTTCAGTGGCCGGCTGGGCGCTCCAGTCTTCAGTAGGGAACTGCTGACTAGGCACAGAGGGCACCTGCACGCCTTCAGACCAGTCTGCAACTTCAGGCTGAGTAGCCGTGAACTCAGGAGCTGGAGCCGTACATTCACCCTGGAATTCTTCCTTGGTCACAGCCTTTTCAGCAGCAGCCTGCTCTTCCTTTTCAGTCTCTTCAGGATCTCTGTAGAAGCAGAGATCAGGCATGACCTCCCACGGGTGTTCACGGGAAATGGTGCCACGCATGCGCAGAACTTCCCTGGCCAGCATCCATCACATCAGACCCACTGAGCAAGCTCCCTTGTTGTTGGGGATGGCAATGTCCACGTAGCGAAGAGGAGAGTCTGTGTTACACAGAACAATGGTAGGCAGGTTAACATAAGACGCCTCTGTAAGAGGCTGGTGGTCAGCCCTGGGATCAGTAACCACCAGAAGTCTTGGCTCTAGGAAGGCTGCCTGGATCTGGTTAGTGAATGTTCCAGGAGTGAAGCGACCAGCAATGGGAGTGGCTCCAGCTGCAGCAGCAAATTTCAGCACAGCTCGCTGGCCAGTATTCCTGGACGATATGACACTAACATCAGCTGGGTTTTCAATGGCAACAATGGCACAAGCTGCCAGCAGAAGCTTCTCCCAGGGCCTCTTCAGATTTATGATGTAGATACCATCACTTTTCCTTTTGTAGATGTACTGTTCCATCTGGAAGTCAAGGTTGGTGCCACCTAAATGGGTTCCCGCTGCAAGGAATTTGAGGACATCCTCCTCCTTCATTTGCAGGACATCAAGGGCTCCGGACAGTGTGAAAGTTTCTCGGTTAAGTTACGATGGGAACGCGAAACAACGCCGTATGGACCCTTCCCTGGGTAGCGCAGAAAGCTATATTTTAATTTTTTAAAGCTTTTATTTATTTGAGAGAGAGAGACAAGGGTAGGGGCAAAGGGAGAGGGAGAAGCGGGCTCCCTGCTGAGCAGGGAGCCCGACATGGGGCTCCATCCCAGGATCCTAGATCATGACCTGAGCTGAGACAGATGCATAGTTGGTTAAACTGAGCCACCCCAGGTGCCCCAGATTTATGCTTTTAAAATATCACTGGGGTTTTGCTTGTGAGGAGTGGTGACGTGGTAGAGGATGGCAACCATGAGAGGAAGCGAAGTCAGAGTGTCCAGGTATACATTGGAGGTAGAAATGATGGCTGAACCTGCTGGATTATTGGATGTGGGAGTTAAGAGAGAGGAAAAACATCTCAGGAGATGTTTTGATGACTACCTTGAAGGTGGTGTGGTTCAGGAGATAGGCCGAGACTGAAAGAGGAGCAGGCTGGGCGGGGGAGGGGAGGAGCGGTGAGGATAGAGATGAGTAATTCCATTTGGGCATTGCTGAGTTGGAGATATCTCTGAGATGTAAATAGAGATATAATAGAAGTATAAAAGGAGGCAGGTGGTTGGACAGATGTGTCTGAAGAATAGAGTGTAGGCTAGATGCCGATTTGAAGCCGGGGAAGGTTGAGTGCATATAGGGAGATACTGTAGAAAAAAAGAATGAGAAAAAGGCCCCAGAATGTGGGCCCAGGGAATTCCAACATTGAGAGGTTGCATGGAAGAGGACACCCAGCAAGGAGAGAGGCACTATGGAAACCAAGAGACCGTGGGGTGAGAGTAGCTAAAAGAGGCATGTCGTAAAGAAATATGATGCCCTCAAGTTTAAAACTATAATTCCCCCCAATACAAACTGGAAATGCCAGCAGTAACTTACACTGGCCTACATAAAAGCAGTTTAAATTTGTGCTAGTAATGTGATGAAACAGACAAAATGTTGGCTTCAAATGGTTTCAGCTGAGAAGGGGATGGACTTTTTTCTTCCCTAACTTCATAGAATAAAGTCACTTTTTATATAAATCAGAGATCAAAGACTCCAGAGCAATAAGCCAAGCCACAAGGACTAATCTTTCTAAAAATTCTAATTTATATTTTATTACATAAAATTGTCTACAGTTTTGAGTACTTACCACGTGTCAGAAATTAATCTTCAAACAGTTTACATAGTTTTTTTTTTCTATTCCTTCTGAGAGTCCTAGGAGGTGGGTATAATTATTGTACTGTCATTATACAAATGAAGTTCCAGAAGCACAGAGAAGGGAAATAACTTGTTCAGCATCATGCACGGTACACCTGGTAGACCTGTGAATTGAGCCTGGAAACTACTGACTACAGCACCTGTCAGCATAACCTGTGCAATGCTCATTTCCAAATAGAAAATGTATATTAAAAAAACTAATAACAGATGTTTAAAAAAAACCACACCCAATAAGATAATCACTGTAACACCTCAGTGTATAATCTGCCACTTTTCATCTCTTCTTTTGTCTGTATTAAAATAGCTAACATTTATTGGACACGTTATGTGTACTGTTTTAAGATCCTGGGGAGCCTGGGTGGCTCAGTAGTTAAGCGTCTGCCTTCGACTCAGGTCCAGATCTCAGGGTCCTGGTATCAAGCCCTGCTTTGGGCTCCCTGCTAGGTGGGGAGCCTACTTCACCCTCTCCCACTCCCCTTGCTTGTGTTCCCTCTCTCTCTCTCTCTGTCTCTCTCTGTCAAATAAATGAAGAAAATCTTAAAAAAAAAAAAATCCTATGCCAGTAAATAGTGGAGCTGACATATGAACCAGACAGACTGGTTCTCCCTCAATTTCCCTCTTTTTCACACAAACACATATTTATGTTTTCTTTTATTCCAAAAATATACATATACAAATAAACAACATATACTTGCATTTATAGATTTTCTTTTTTTAAAACTACATGTATATATGGGGCTGCCTGGGTGGTTCAGTGGGTTAAGCCTCTGCCTTCAGCTCGGGTCATGATCTCAGGGACCTGGGATCGAGTCCCGCATCAGGCTCTCTGCTAGGCGGGGAGCCTGCTTCCTCCTCCCTCTCTCTCTCTCCCTCTCTGCCTACTTGTGATCTCTCTCTGTCAAATAAATAAAATCTTAAAAAAAAACAAAACCTACATGTATATGTATAATAGACGAATAACTCAACAATGTATCATGAACATCTTTCCTGTGAATAGCTTAAATAACGTCCGGAGTTTTCTTGAAAGATTTTATTTATTTACTTGTCAGAGAGAGAGTGAGCACAGGCAGGGGGAATGGCAGGCAGAGGGGGACCAGGCTTCCTGTTGAGCAAGGAGCTTGATGCAGGACTCCATCCCAAGACCCCGGGATCATGAGCTGAGCTGAAGGTAGAGGCTTAACTGACTGAGCCACCCAGGTGCACCTTTCTGCCCAAATTTGTATCTTGAGTCCCTTATTTCCTAACTCTGTTATTTGGGAAAATGTATTTTCTTAATATTTTTGAGTCTTAGCTTATTCTTTATAAAAGGAGTACAAGAATGATCTTCCCTACTTTATAGAATTGTTGAGTGGGTGGGTTAAAAAAAGAAAGTAAGTAAAATGCTTAGCAAATGTAATTATCACTCATTCAATGCTAGCAATAATTATACCTTGTAGGTACTTAGTAAATATTTGTATAATAAATTTTCATGAATATCTTGCCCAAGGAAATTACTTACTTCTTAGGCATGAAAATATAATCCTTCTTTTTTTTAAAGTTTTCTTTAAAAAGATTTTTATTTATTTCTTTGATAGACAGAGATCACAAGTAGGCAGAGAGGCAGGCAGAGAGAGAGAGGAGGAAGCAGGTTCCCTGGGAACCTGCAGAGAGCCCAATGTGGGGTTCAATCCCAGTACCCTGAGACCATGACCTGAGCCGAAGGCAGAGGCTTAACCCACTGAGCCACCCAGGTGCCCCAATCCTTCCCTTTTGACTGTAAGAAATAATCTAATGAATGGAATTAAAAGTGAAGAATATAATTAGTCTAAAATGGACAATAATAGTTTCTAGCTTTAAATTGGTATATCACTTAGGGTGACAGGAAAAAGACATGTCATACTCAAACTGGTATAATTCCAGAAGAGTTTATCTACAGAGGGATTTTTTACAGAAGTGTGAGTGGAATTACATGGAGTAACAGTAGTGTAACTCAGGCTTAGTAGCACTGGCTGTTCCTTCCAGACCAGAAGGGACAAAGTTAGTGGTTACTAACTTGCAGCTCAGAGAGAATCCTATAGTTGGTTACCTTAAGACGAATAATAATCTTTTGTCGAAAGGCATAGCCAGCCTAAGGTGACCTTGCCGGGACCAATCCAGGTTAATAATTACTCTGATCTCCACATCCTTCCCCAACCCAGAGGGCAGGGAGCCCCCTCCACACAGGGTAGTACATTCAGATCAACTTCCTGGGCAGAGAGCAGGATGGACAAAGTAAAAAGTCGATCTGGAGGAGTAAAAGGAAGATAACTGACATCCTATCAGAATTTAAGTATTGTTAGCATGCCTCTAGTGTTGTAACTATAAAGCCAGAGATTGGTGCAAAATTCAATTGGATGTCACTTACGTATAAGCAATGCAACTCTCCCATACTGATAGGATGTGGAAAGAATTCGGAATAGTTTCAAGCAACAAGTAGCTTTATTGAATATGTTGGTAAATCAAACAGTGAAACAACCTTGGTAAAAGATTAGGGGCTCCAATCACACTAAGAATTAAGTAAATGTGTAATGTGAGTTCAAGTGACAAGGGCAGTGAGATGACCCTATTTGGTGGACTTGGAATTCCTATTGGCACTACAACCTTAAAAGAGGGCTCTGCTTCTCCCTCCAGGTCATTCAGAAGATGATCCTGGAAGTCTGTCCTTCCAGACTTCAGCCTTACAACCTATCTAGAAGGCACCCCTAAATTGCTTGTGTAAGTAATCTCAGTTTACTTGGCGTTACTTAATTTTTTTTTAAGGAGCACCATTTTATTTATTTTTTCTTTTTTATTAACACATAATGTATTATTTGTTTCAGGGGTACAGGTCTGTGAATCATCAGTCTTACACAATACAAAGTACTCACTATAGCACATACTCTCCCCAATGTCCATCACCCAGCCACTCTATCTCTCCCACCCCTTTCCACTCTAGTAACCTTCAGTTCGTTTCCTGAGATTAAGAGTCTCTTATGGTTTGTCTCCCTTCCCTGTTCCATCTTGTTTCATTTTTCCCTCCCTTCCCCCTCAACCTCCCACCCTGCCTCTCAAATTCATCATATCAAAGAGATCATATGATAATTATCTTTCTTTGATTGACTTATTTTGTTTAGCATAATACCCTCTAGTTCCATCCACATTGTTGTAAATGGCAAGATTTCTTTTTTTGATGGCTGAGTAGTATTCCATTAGAGGGCAATTCCATGTCTGATCTGGATCATCATTTACCTGTAGAAACTAATGTTGTGCCTGGTACTTGATAGGAACTCACTAAATATTTATTAAATAATTGAGTGAATGAAATCTTTGCTGTATCTTATGTATACTCTTCACTGTATCTTCTATATCTTAATTATAGGACTTACCACATAAAATATATTAATTTTTTTTTGTTTGTTTGTTTTTAAAGGTTTTATTTATTTATTTGACAGACAGAGATCACAAGTAGGCAGAGAGCAGGAGGAAGGGAAGCCGACTCCCTGCTGAGCAGAGAGCCAGATCAGGGGCTCGATCCCAGGACCCTGGGATCATGACCTGAGCTGAAGGCAGAGGCTTTAACCCACTGAGCCACCCAGGCACCCCTATTAATTTGTTTCAACATCTGTTTCCCATACTAGAAAGTATGTTCCAGATTGGAGATCCTACTCAGTTCCTTTTAAAATATTTGTTGGCATTAAGGAGGGCACGTGATATGATGAGCACTGAGTGTTATTTGTAACTAATGAATCATTGATCATTATATCAAAAACTAACGATGTACTCTATGTTGGGTAATTGAATTTAAGTAAGAAAAAAAAAAATACCGGTTGCTAGAGAGGGTATCGTACATGACAGACAGAGAAAGAAGGAAGGCAGAAAGGCAGGAAGGGGGAATGTGTGTCAGGCATTAGGTTCCTGCTGAACACACAGAACCAGTTGCATATATGCTACAAGGGCACACAGCGTGGTGAGGGACATTTGTAAACAGATGATCAGAGTGAGCACTTGCTAGAACACACTGTGCAAGGTGTTTTGGAGAGGAGGGTGAGACGAGCGGGCTGTTGGGGTGAGGAACGTGAGCAAAAAGGCACCCAGACGTGAAAATCGGGGTGTTAGAGTGTAGGTAAGATGAATCATGGGATATTTAGAGCTTCGATGAAATTGTCTGGCCTCTGGGCTGTGGTTGCATCTGGGGAGTGGAGACAGATAGTAAGCAGTAGGTTAAGAAAATGTCAAGAGGTTTTGTAAATTGAAGCTACGAGGAATAAGTTCTCTGATGGGTGAATTTAAAATAATGAGCTGGGTTGTCTCAGCCTTGTCTCCTTCTCTCTTTTCTTTCCCTTCCTCCTTTTCCCCTTTCTTTTCTGTTCTTTCTCTCCCTGTCTTCTTCCTTTCTTTATGTCCTTTTTCCTCTTTCTTCTTCTTTTCCTCCTCTTCCTCGTCTTTCTCCCCCTCCACTTCCTCCCTCTCCTCTTTCTTCTTCAGCAGTTTGTTTTCTGTTCTCCAGCAGAGCTCTGCTCTGGCTGGGGTTATGGAGCCTGCCGTTGTTTGGCTGTGCTAAGTGACTGGGGAGCAGATTGGGGGGAGTGTGAGTAAATCCAAGTTACTACAGACTTAGAGCTATGTTCTCCAATCAGCTTTATTAGTAATGAGAGCAATGAATGTGCTGATCTCCATCTCTTTCAATCTGGTTGTAGTTTCAGGAGGGGAAAGTGGGTTTTGTTTCTTGGCCTCCTCAAAACCCTACAGTCTGGAATACTGAACACCTGGGCCAACTTAAACAGGAACAATGTGAAATATCTAATACCCGGACCAAGAAAATTGGAGCAAGCAGGAGGAAAATTATGGGTTTGGGGTCAAAAAGGATCTGGCAAAACAGGAACAAGAACAGTAAAAGTCAAGGTTGCTGTTGCAACTGTTTTGTTTTTTCCAGCAGATCAGACAATGTGGGACAGCAACTCTCAAACTTTGGGCCCTTCAGTAGTGTCTGGGGAGTGTGTTAAAAACACAGATGCAGGGACGGCCTTGGTGGCTCAGTTGGTTAAGCGGCTGCCTTCAGCTCAGGTCATGATCCCAGCATCCTGGGATGGAGTCCCACATCGGGCTCCTTGCTCAGCGGGGAGCCTGCTTCTCCCTCTGCCTCTGCTGCCGCTCTGTCTGCCTGTGCTCACTCTCTCTGACAAATAAATAAAATCTTAAAAAAAAATTATTTGGCAGAGAAAGAGAGCACAAGTAGGCAGAGGCAGGCAGAGGGAGGAGAAGCAGGCTCCCCACTGAGCAGAGAGCCTGACGCAGGGCTCAATCCCAGGACCCCAGGATCCTGACCTGGGGCTCAGGTCCCTGGGATTATGCCCTGAGTCAAAGGCAGACACTTAACCTTAACCGATTGATCCACCGATGCACCCCTCCTTTCTTCTTTCAAATCAGCATGCGCCTTTTCTTCTTTCCCTACCCACTTCCTCCCTGAGTCAGTGTTCATGAACTCTCTTTTCACAGGTACTCCTGTCTTGATCACCCACAAAATGGTTTTCTCATGCTGCAAGAAACAATAAGGGTACTTGCAAACAAATAGTTCTGCCGCATGACTACCCCCCTGAATTGAAACAGGGCCTCTTTTTGAGATGACTGAGCTAGGATTTTCCAAACTCATCTACTCTATTTTGTCTCTGCAAAGCATAAGACAGTTGCTGACAAAAAAAAAAAAAAACAAAAAAAAACAAAAAACCGTTGCCCTCAGGAAGTTGAGATGTTTAGGGATGAACGTGAACATCCTGTGGTTTCTGTAAGCATTCACTTATCGATCGTGAACCTGTGTAATCTATTCTCAAAGAGGTGTTTATTTTCCCCCTGCAGTTATGGGCTCATTCCCTTGACAAATATTTTTTTGAGAACTATCATAGAGCAGGCCCTGAGCTAGGTCCTCAGGAGTACCCTGGGGACCAAAATGGAAGACATCCATAATGTGGAGGAGCTCAGGTATGAATGTCCTAAGATATTACCTGCAGGGTAAATAGTACATATGAATCTGCTAGTTTAAGCTCACAATAACAAACCTGGAATATTTGGGGATGGGGTTGGAGGTAGGGAAGGAACAAGATGAAATAAACCAGTGTTCTGGGAGTAAGAGCTTGTTGTGGAATTGAATTCTTCTAATTCCTCCAGCACAGCATTCTTGCTGATTCCCTCCCTATATCATAATGGAAAGGCACTTGCAGTGTGAGTTCTGGAAGGAGCAGAGACTGGGAAAAAACAAAAACATAGTTGTGAGGCCTGACGAAAAGCCAAATGTCAATTAGCTAAGAATTCTGCCTAGCACTATTCAACTTAATAGAGTTATCTGGTCACTATCATTTATTCGATATCATGGACCAGCATCTTCTTGCTGAGTTTTGAGTGTGTAGTATCATCCTTGATCAGCATTGAAAAAAATCTGAGAATTTCTTAAGGCTGTTGAAATTAGTGAATTAGATTATTTAATGTTTTAAATGGGTAATGCATTCACATAGTCCAAAATCTAACAGGTACAAGAGTGTGAGTGAAATGTCTTTTACCTCTGTTCTCCAATACCCAACACCCCTCCCTGAGGGAACCGGTTTGGTGGGTTTCCTTTTTTTATCCATATTTTAGAGTAAGAATTTTTTTTTAAAAAGATTTATTTGACAGAGACAGACACAGAGAGGGAACACAAGCAGGGAGAGTGGGAGAGGGAGAAGCAGGGTTCCTATCAATCAGGGAGCCCACATGGGGATCGATCCCAGGACTCTGCGACCATGACCTGAGCCCAAGGCAGACAGATGTTTAACGACTGAGCCACCCAGGCATCCCTAGAGTAAGGATTTTTTTTTTTTTTTAAGATTTATTTATTTATTTATTTGACAGAGAGAAATCACAAGTAGATGGAGAGGCAGGCAGAGAGAGAGAGGGAAGCAGGCTCCCTGCTGAGCAGAGAGCCCGATGCGGGACTCGATCCCAGGACCCTGAGATCATGACCTGAGCCGAAGGCAGCGGCTTAACCCACTGAGCCACCCAGGCGCCCTAGAGTAAGGATTCTTAACTAGATTTCTAACTTGAGAATAGTCTTCATCTTGATCCTGTGGCAACCTGTCCTTCTAAGACGATATCCTGTTTTACAGAACTTACATGAATCAGAAGTTGGGATTTTGTTTTCCAGATGAGTATAGTGTGAGTTGTTCTCAAGGGGGAAAAGAATGGGAAAAACAACTAGAAGAGACTTGCAAAAATATATTTTATCATTAATATTCTTGAGTGTTTCATGCCATCAAATAGTCTCCACCAAACAAAGTTATACTGTCATGTTTTGAAAATCTGATTTCCTAAGGAAAACTATACCTGGTTCTATGAAGATTATGAAAATAATAGTCCGTGCTAAGTATGTGGTGTTCATTTAAACTTCACAACAATCACATGAAGTATATACATTTCATAGGTGAAGAAAATAAAGGACAGCAAATGTTTAAGTTCTCAAACCTAGACTAGGACTCCCTCACTCTTAATTTGCCTGATACCCATCTATCCTAATAGATGAGATCCTAATAGAGCCAAGAGAAAGCATGTGGCAATAGATCCTAATAGAGTCAAGAGAAGGCATGTGGCAACATTTTTTTAAAATACATTATTGTTTACTCAAAATCTTTGTTCTCAAATTTTAGGATCCATCAAAAGTACACATTTTTTTAAAAAGATTTTATTTATTTATTTGACAGAGAGAGATCACAAGTAGGCAGAGAGGCAGGCAGAGAGAGAGGAAGGGAAGCAGGCTCCCTGCTGAGCAGAGAGCCCGATGTGGGACTCGATCCCAAGTCCCCGAGATCATGACCTGAGCCCAAGGCAGCAGCTTAATCCACTGAGCCACCCAGGCACCCAAAAGTACACATATTTTAATGCAGACTCCCAGGCCTCAGCGCTGACTTAAAGAAAATCTCTGAGAGAAGGGCTCCAGCCAGGCATGTTTATTTTAACCAGTGCTTAAGTGTCACAGGCAGGTGACACTAAGCCAGTTGGCTGTAAGTGACAAATGTCATACTTGTGACAGTTTGTTTTCCAAAGTTGGCCACAACCGTATCTTCCATCACACACAAACTATGCCAGTTTCTACAATCTCTCCACTCCCCTTTCAAGAGGCAGATTCTATGCCCCATACCTTTGAAACTGGGTGAGTTTTTGTGATTAGTCAACCAATAGATTATAGTGGGAGTGATGCTATGTAACTTCCTGGGCTAGGTCAAAAAGACCATTCAGCTTCTGGTTTTGCTAGCTAGAACACTCACTCACTCTTGGAACCCAGCCACCAGGTAGAGAGAAAGCCAAAGCTGCTCCAGGGAGAGGTCCACTAAGAGAGAGACTAATAGCCAGCACCAACTTTGCCAGCTATGTGAGCCATCTTGGAAGTGGATCTGGGCCCAGTCAGGCTGCCCAGGCTGACACAGCACAGCACGGAGCAAAGATGTGCCTTCCTGCCAAGCCCTGCCCAAAATGAAGATTCAAGAGCTCAGTAAATGACTGTTGTTGCTTTAAATAGTATGAGCTGGTTAGGCAACAATAGCACACTTTTAACCTAATAGTTACTCTGCCTTTCTTCTTATTACGGCGAATTCTCCTGGAAAATATTCTGAAAGCATCCTTGTCCAATGTCATTTATTTTCTCAGATTCTTCATTCACAGAGCCACTTATTTCAGACTCTTGGTTATGTGAGGTTCTCATTATTACCTCTGAGGCTTGGTTTCTCATCTCAAATGCACTGGTAATAAGAGAACTTACCTCATGAACTTTATAGGTAGTTGAGACAATCCATGTAATCATTTAGCATTGTGCCAAGCACAAAATAATTATCATTTTTATTAGGTTTCTTGCATTCATAGTCTCCATTTCTTTAATGCAACATGTATACAAATATACACACACATATACACACACAGACACAATATACATACATATATAGACACACACATACATATATATATATACAGATACAATATATATAAAGAGAGAGACACATAATTTTTCTTTGTTTTCTTGTAGTCCAATGCCATTTTATGGGCTATTTCCTGTATCGGACATGCTCTTCCCTACCAGGTCAGTAGGACTCTTATTAATCCTTGAGGGCAACTCTTCTCCTTTGGGAAAGACTTTTCTGACTTCTCTATCAACTAATGCCTGGGCTCTGGGTTCCAGAAGCGCCTTGGAGGAACCTTTACTACAGCCCTTAACACACTGGGTTAAATATTTAGTTAATTCCTTCTCTCTCTTCTCCATTGGACTGGAAAGCAATCAGTGTTGTCTCTGCATCCTCACCCACCAACACAGCACCTGGCACATCCTTAATCTACTATGTGTCCTCTGCTAGGAAACACTGTGGTTAAGCAGTTAAGGGGTTCATGTTTTGAGACTTCCTCAGGGTCAAAACAGCTCCATTTTCTCCTGGATAATCTTGGAAAAAGCTAGTTGACATTTCTGAGCCTCATTTGTAGAGATACCTTCTTAAGATTGCTATGAAATAGAATAATGCCTGCGAAAAGCCTATCCCAGAGCAAGCAAGCAGTGACAATGTGACAAAATGCTTCTCCAACAATCCCATTTTCAAGCACCGCCACTCTAATCTTCTTTTAGGGCCCTGCGTGCCACGGGTAATCCCTCTCTCAGGGATTTCTCTGGGCTTTCTAATCCTGTCCTCGGTCATTCCTCCAGCTAGCAGCTCTGCGTTCAGAAGCCAATTCCCTGCCTCCCAACTCTCTCCAGATCCTTTCTTTCAGCCTTCCCTGGGCTTAAGGAGCCCGATTTACATAAAATTTAAAAGTCAACATTTAAATATCATAACTCGATGACTAGGGTTTCCCTGGATAACTTCCGAGATCCGCATTCAGAAGTATGGCTCCTGAGTTTCAGTCTTTCATTTCCCTTTGAGGAAGGAGCCCCGGCTCCACTTAACCGGAGCTGCTCCCCGCTGCGGCCCGCGCGCAACGTAGAAACGTTGAATGAACGAACAAACGAACTGATGAATGAATGGGCTGCGCCCGCCGCTGGGCCTCTGTTACGTCGCCCACTGGCGCAGGCGTGGCCGCGGTAAGAGGCCTGCGGGGCGCCGGCCGCGTAATCCCACCGTCGCGCGGCCGGCTCGGCCACTAGCGCCGGAGCTCCGCGCCGCCTCGCGCCTCCTCCCCCAAGTCCCTGCCCCGCCGGGGCTCGTCACTTCCGCCAACCCCAGGCCGGGGCTGGGGCGGGGAACGCGGGGGAGGGGGCCAGGTCCTGGAGAAGCCCGCCCGCGCACGAGCAGGGACTACATTTCCCAAGGGGCCTCGGCGGCGGCGGCGGCGGGCGCGGCAACGTCCCCCGGAAGTGGAGCCCTGGACTTCCACTCGTGCGTGAGGCGAGCGGAGCCAGAGTCGAGACCAGAGGCCGAACTCGGGATCTGACAAGATGGCCGGGCTGCCCCGCAGGATTATCAAGGTAACCGCCCAGGCCAATCCCCGGCTCTGCGCTCTGCTCTTCACCGCTCGGCGGAACCGGCAGCGCGGCTCCTCGCTTCCTCAGGCCCGCGGCCCGCACTGGGAGGCCCCAGGCCAGCGCAGAGAGGGTCTGGCCGTGTCGGCGAGGGAAGTCAGGCTCTGGGGAGGGGGCTCCGGAGAGACTTCCGGCCGCGGTGGGGCAACGGGGCGGCGGGGACCGGGGGCTTCCCGTTGGCCGCCCGGCGGGCGGGGAAGGCCTGGCTTGCACCCTGGCGGAGGGTGGGGCCGCGGGGTTGCGGGGCTTTAGTCTTGGGCGCGGGCCGGCGCGGGCCTCCGCGGCCTCAGACCACCGGGGAGGAGGCCGCGGGCGCGCGCGAATCGCGGCGGGGCCGGGACTCCGGGCGGGAGTTGTGGCCCGTCATAGGTCCTCGGCCCTGGAGCCTCCTTTCGGGCCGGGCGTGAGCGCGCGGGTGCGGAAGCCCCGGGTTCAGAATGAATGAACCAGGAGAGTGAGGCCGGGCGGGGCCCGGAGCCCCGGGAGGCGGCTCCGGGAGGGCCGCGCGTCCTGCCGCCGTAGGCACATGTTCGCCGCAGGCTGCCGGGGTCCGGAGACGTGGGGCTGCGCTCCCTGCTGCCCTCGCTTTCGTGATCTCCTCTCTTCTAAATACGTTTCCGCGCGTTATCTGGGTGAAGTGATTTTACTCTGGTTGGCAAACTCCTTGAGAGCGGTTTCTGCTCAAGAGGAAATAGTTTAACACAGCATTGGGAGAGCGGCAGAGCATATTAGGGGGACTTGGTGAAATACTTTGCCTCTCGATTTTATGCACTTTAATGTTTAAACTGTTCCTTGGCTCTTTATAAATACTGTACTTTGGCGAATATATGTGGAACTGTGAAAAATGGACATAACTGGTTTTGTAAATTCTTTATGTAATATCGGGTCCTCAGACGTGCGGTATTTCTTGCAGTACATGAAAACAGAACCTTGAAATTTCTTGACGTTTTTAATGAAGATTTTAGTTGAACCTCTGTGTTGCTTAATATGCGAGTTAAAGTGACTAAATTGCAGCATCATTTCCTTGATAAAACCTGGTGAACGTGTATTTAATCTAGCTTGTTCTAAAGTTTGGGGGGAGATGCATAAAAGTCCAAGGTCTTTTAATGGGTGATGTATTGTGCCGTGCTTTCTGCAGCTTACATATACCTGAGTTGGGCAGATGTCTCTGACCTAGAGTTGCTTGATTTGGAGAAATAAGACTTTTTATAAGGTAGAAATTCTTAGAAATTAGAGAAGTAGCGTAGATTGTCATTTCGTGCTGTAGTCTAATGTGAATTTTCATAGTGCAAAATTTATTGTATTAAGGATTTGTCTCAGACTCTGTCCAAGGCAGTTAAATTGCTGTATGCGTTGAATGGTCCTTACAGTGTGGTTTTCCTCATATGACCCCAGTCGTATTTATTGAAGCCTCAGTTGAAAATGAGACATGGGGGATCTAGATGTACACCAGATGTCTTCAAATTTTTGTTTCCTGTTTTCAGGTTATTTATTGACCACATAATACAAATTGACATTGTTAATAATTCTCCAGAATACATAATGAAATAGGTTTAACATTTTTTCCAGTTTTTCTTGATTCTGGACATAATCTGCAGTAATATGAAAGCCTTGGATGAACAAATAATCCTGTGAAACTTTAATAAAGTTACAGAAATGATTTATGGCAGTGATTTGAAGTCCTCATAATTCAGTTTTGGCACACAATTTAGTTTACACTAGTTATTTCATTTTAGTATTTTAACCAAGACAGTGATAATTTTTAAAGATTATTTATTTGAGAAAATGTGTGTGGATTGAGTGAGGGTGGGGAGGGGCAGAGGGAGAGACTCAGGCAGTTTCCCCACTGAGTACGGAGTCCCAGGCTGGGCTGGTTCCTAAGACCCAAAAGATTATCACCTGAGCCGAAACCAAGAGTTGGACATTCAACTGACTGAGCAACCCAGGCATGCAATCAGAGTTTTTTTTTAAGATTTGCCTTTTTTTGGTCATCTGCAATACAGGATTCCATGTAGAATAGGTGGTCGTGGTGGTGCTGGGTAGGTAGCTGTGCTGTCCGGAATTGAATGAACACACCTCTTTCGTTGGACAGCTATTGATAGGATGCTGTTCACTGCCAACTGGTCATTATTTGTATTTGCAGAAAAAAATTTTAAGGCTTTATTTATTTTTATTTTTTAAAGATTTTTATTTATTCGACAGAGATCACAAGTAGGTGGAGAGGCAGGCAGAGAGAGGGGGGAAGCAGGCTCCCTGCTGTGCAGAGAGCCCAATCTGAGCCTTGATCCCAGGACCCTGGGATCATGACTTGAGCTGAAGGCAGAGGCTTTAACCCACTGAGCCACGCAGGTGCCCAAGATTTTATTTTTAAGTAATGGCTATACCCAGTGTGGGACTTGAATCCACAACCCTGACTTCAATAACTGCATACTTAACCGACAGAGCCAGCCAAGTGCTCCTCTTGCCTTTACAAAAGTCTTACATCATTTGGTACTTGTAGCTCTTGATCTTGTGAAGTAGACTACCTTACATAGTCTAGAAACCCATTCAGATGACTTTCCTAGGGTCTTAAAACTGGCAAGGGACAGAACTCAGATCTTGGTCAGGTGTGACCTTTCCCTGCTTCTTGTTATTATGAAATGACAATGTATGTAAATATACTTTGATAACTGTGAATAACTATACAAATATAAAATAATATAAAATGATTTTTTAAAAATTTCTATTCACTCATTTACTGTCTCACTCAGATTCCCATATACAATCCACTAGCAAATCCCCTAGGGCGTCAGCTTTCAAAATATACCCTTAATCAGCGACGTTTACCCATCTCTCTGAAACCACTCTTCAGTTCCATCATTTGTTGCCTAGCCTACTGTATTAGTCTCCTAATACAATAGTCTTCTAATATAGCAGCTAGTGTTACTTTTTAAAAATACAGATCATGTCACTCCCATTCTCAGAACTGTACAGAGGTTCTCCATCACACTTAGAATACAATCTTGACTTTTTCTCCTGTGGTTACAAGGCCTTCCTTGCATCTGCTTGCATCTGTGATCGTCTCCTGCATGTCTGTCCTTGGGTCACTCTTCTGCAACCACATTGTTGATTTGCTCTGTCTGAAGAGTAAGAGGCTAAGTTTGTTCCAGTGACAGGGGACAAACTTCTGTTTACTACATTGCTTGTTTTGGCATATCGTTCAGTTCTTGGCTCACATGTCATCCTCAGATAAGTCTATCTTAATTATCCCAAAACAGTTTTCCTCTTCCCCTCCCTTATAGTTCTTCTTCATTCCCATATTTCCTCCTCTCCTTTTCTGTACCATTTAACAGTATTTGAAGTTACATCATTTACTCTTTATCTCTGCTCCTACTAAAGCTCCACAAAAGCAGGGATTCTTAGATGACTTAGGCATTGCTCTAATACCCAGAGGATGTAATGGGCACTGAAATAATGAATGAATGAGTGTGCTTCAATCTCTGGAAGAAAGTTTTAGCAGAGTTATTCTATGTCATAATTTGACATTGTTATTGCTTAGTAGATTCTGTCTAAATCATTGAGCTAAAAGTCAATTTCTGAGCTAGAAGTTAATCTCTAATTCGCTAAAAAAAAATCAGTTTTTAGTTTTGTCTAATAGGAAGTACATGAGTGCAGCCTTTGAAAGGTTCTACTGAGTACATAGAGAAAGTTAAAGACTCTCTCATCTGCCCTTCAGCATTCCAGGTGCCTGCTAGACAATCCTTATTTTTATTGTGTATTCTTCCAGAAAGACCAGAGAGATTTAGTATGTATGTATAGGCCTAGTCCCCTCCGCCCAATGCAGATACCTTAATCTCCCCCATTTTATCTTTGAGGTGACTCATTTTTTTAGAGGGGTTCTTTGTGAAACTGTGGTATTAGACCTTAATTTAACCGATTGCTTATTGCTGACTTTTAGATTGTCTCCAAAATTTGCTATACAAACAGTGCTGTGATTAATATAGTCCTGCAGTTAGTAGTATTTTGCACACATGGTGAATTATACTGAATTTTGACAGTTCTGTGTTTTATTGAGAACTTCAAGAATTTGCTTTTTTCTCTCTTCTCGGCCAGAGCTCTTTTAGTCTTTAAAAGTGACTGAGCAGGGGCACCTGGGTAGCTCAGTGGGTTAAGCCTCTGCCTTTGGCTCAGGTCATGATCTCAGGGTCCTGGGATCAAGCCCCGAATCGCGCTCAGCGGGGAGCCTGCTTCCCCCTCTCCCTCTGCCTGCCTCTCTGCCTACTTGTGAGCTCTCTCTGTGTCAAATAAATAAATAAAATCTTAAAAAAAAAAAGTGACTGAGCAGTTACAGCTTAAAATCATGTAAGTTAAAAGATTACTAGGGGTGCCTGGGTGGCTCAGTCAGTTAAATGTCTGCCTTCGGCTCAGGTTGTGATCTGAGGGTCTTGGGATCTAGCTCCCCATGGGGCTCCCTGCTCAGCAGAGTCTGCTTCTCCCTCCCTTTCTCTGACCCTCCTCCGAGCTTGGCTTGTTCATCCTCCCTTCCCCCACCCTCTCTCCATTAAACAAAACAAAACAAAACTAAAATAAGAGATCCTTCCTAATCTGTTCCTCATAAAAAATTAGAGTTACTTTGGGAGCAGATAAATCAGATCTGTAATTATGGCCTTGGTCTTCCCAAAGTTAATCACAAAGATGCTAAAATACAGCCTAAAGAATAGTAGTTAAATTACTCAAGGAGTTGACTTACTTGATTAAAACCTGGAAAACCAACCTATTCAGATTAGATTTTCACCAGTCTTTCCTAGAATTTATTTTTCTGTTTGTGAGGTTTAGTCAGATTCTTAAAAACTTAATTAGGTCTGACTCTGCATTGAACTTGAGTTCTATATACTTTTTACTTTCATAATTTTGGTTTTTTAAAATACAGATATTTCTTTTTTCCTATCACTATTTAAAAGCCCATTCATTTGATATCTGTTCTAGTACATATGGTAGTTTTTAGTGAGAAAAGTCAGATAACTGGCCCTGTTTTTGAGCCTTCAGAGTCTGACTGATAATATTTTTTTTTTTTTCCATTTAAAAAAAGGCATGAAAGTCTAACATGATGAGGATGGACTTGTTATATGTAATTAAAACATCCTTAGGAAACTGATCAACTCTTACGGTAAAATCTTGACCAGAAACAGTATGGTGCTTGGCTCTTTTGGTTGTCCCAGTTTAAGAATTTTCTGTTAAGAATTTTCAGGGGCGCCTGGATGGCTCAGTTGGTTAAGCGTCTTTGACTCTTGATCTTGGCTCAGGTCATAATCTTAGGGTTCTGAGATCATGCCCCGCTGCCAGCTCTGTGCTCAGTGGGGAGTCTGCTTGACATTCTGTCTTTCCCACTCCCCCTGCCTCCATTCATGGTCTGTCTCTCTCTCAATAAATAAATCTTTTTTAAAAAAATTTTTCGACCGGGACGCCTGGGTGGCTCAGTGAGTTAAGCTGCTCCCTTGGGCTCCGTTCATGATCACAGGGTCCTGGGATTGAGTTCTGCATCAGGCTCCTTGCTCAGTGGGGAGCCTGCTTCTCTCTCTGCCCCTGCCTGCCACTCTGTCTGCTTGTGCACACTCTCTCTCTCTGACAGATAAATAAATAAAATCTTAAAAAAAAATTTTTTGGACCATTCTAGGATAATAAACCATATTTTTGTATATGAGTTCTGGAGTTTCAGATTCTTGACAAGTTTATTTGTGAATCTTGGTCTCGGTGGATTCCAAGTTAAGAATTCCTGGACTACTTTTGGTAGTGATTAAATTTTCAGGTTGTAAGGATACTTTTTAATTTACTGCCTGATGTTTTGATTATGAAATGTGGGCTTAATTGAAAGTAAATTAAAAATATCAGTTGAGTGTTATTTTTTAAGCTTCTCTATTTCAAGCATTTTCTTTTATTGAGGTTGATTGACTTTCACAATAGAAATTGAATTTTGTCAAAATAGCTTGCACTTTTGTCTATCATGCTAAGTAATTATGGCATCAGAAATACTATGCTTTTGCTTTGTGGAAGTTCTAAATTTTTTAAACAGTTTGACCACTTATAGCTATAGAGTTTTACCTAAGAGGATGCCCATTGTTTTCCTTCTCTGATGAGTTTGTAGGCCAGAGAAGTTGGATGACTAGGATTCTGCTGAAAGTTGGTAACTTTGCTTTTTTCCCTATATCCCATAGGATGGTTTACTTGTGTGTAAATGGTTTTAAGAAGCAATTAAGTTGTACTACAGATTCAGGTAGTACGGATTGTGAACATACATTTAAATCTGTTATTGTGAGTTATGAATGTGTATGCACTAGAGAAATAAATATCAGAAACAGGGGAATGAGGAGACCATCCACTAGGGGTTTTGGGCATTACAGTTGTAGTCATCAGTTTTGATGTAGGTGCCTAATTTTTATATAATTTTACTTTATAAAAACAAAATAGATCTGAAAGGCATAATATGTGTAGTAATTTTATATCAAGAAATATTCCTTTGTATGAAAGATGTGTTAGACTGGTATTTTATTACACAGTTGAAATTTTCTTTGCAAATGTATATGAATGTTACATGGATATGTAAATTAGGAGATGGAGTAATAGGGAATTAGTTAACTTCTGAAGTCTTAGCAACTTCTAAAAATGTTTCCTACATGAAGTATTTTTTGTTTTGTTTTTAAATGCTAAGTAGTTCTCTTTATTTTGTGGATTAGATAGGATATAGGATCACCATAGTCTGAAAACTGGCGCTAGCATCTCTGGTGGCAGAAACCATTATTGTATAATTGAAAGAACTAGATAACTGGTAAAGAGCCCTCAGAATCAATAGAGACTTCTCTATTAGCTATTCTTTTTAAGAGCTGTAGTGTGATATAGCTTAGCGATACAACACTAATAGATATCACACTATTTTGTTTTTTTAAAATCCTGGTTGTAGCTATTCTAGAATCCCTTAAGGGTACTTAGAAAGGGATACATAAAAATCAAAATTTTTATTATTCTGATTTGGCCTACAACTCAGATGTTTCTAAATGGTTAGGATTTAGCTATAATTTAAATGATTTTATTTTATTTATTGATAAATAATCTCTGTACCCAACATGGGGCTGGAACTCACGACCTTGAGATCAAAGAGTCACATGCCCTGCTGACTGATCTAGCTAAGGGCCCTTAAGTGCTTTTAGATATTGTTTTCAGAATCTAATGTTGACATATTTTGCTTTTTGGCTAATCTGTTCAGATTTCCAAACTCCTTAGTTTTCATTATGTCTTGATCAGTAATTTGGTCTGTTTTGGGCAAATCTGTTTTTATTTTCAGTCTTTACAGTCTAGCAACTAAAGGCATTGTAGTCAGGACAATACTAGAAAGAAGTATAACAGTTGTTACCTTTGTGTCTTGAGACTATGGGTGCCTTTATTTACAACTTTTGAAGATTTTTAAAAATAATTTATACTAAGGAAAATGTTATTCCCATAAAGTCTTTGTGTTCTTATCAAAATTGGAATTACCATCCCCTTCCCCTCTTACTATAGGGCAGGGACACAAATGATGTACTCAGCTAGTAAGAGCCCAAGGCCAAATTTCATTCATCTGTGAAATTGTGATTTTTCTGCCTTTTTAATGTCCCTTCTTTTTTTTTTTAATCCATTCTTGAGACATTTTCAGTTCAGATAAATGGACATTTACTGGATGCATAATATGTATTTAGCACTAAGCCAGATGAATAAAAAAATGAATGCATCACTGTCTAATGGAAAACTCAGACATGAAACAAGAAATTAAAGTGAGGTGTGTTGTGAGAAAAGATAGACATGGGATTTACCATAGACTGAGGATGAAGGAAAGTAAGGATGAGAGAATTTTTTAAAATTTTTATTTATTTATTTGACAGAGAGAGAGAGAGAGATCACAAGTAGGCAGAGTGGTAGGCGGTGGTGGAGGTGGGGTGGGAAGTAGGCTCTCTGCGCAGCAGAGAGCAGGTTCAAGTCCTGGCTTGAACCCAGGACCCTGGGATCATGACCTGAGCTGAAAGCAGATGCTTAACCTACTGAGGCACTTGGGCACTCTGAGAGAATGTTTTTAAAGTTGAAGGACGGAGGGGTGCCTGGGTGGCTCATTTGGTTGTGTCTGCCTTTGGCTCGGGTCACATTCCAGGGTCCTGGAATGGAGTCTGGCATTGGGGTCCCTGCTCCATGGGGAGCCTGCATCTTCTCCTTGTGTTCTTTCTCTTCTCTGTCAAGTAAATACATAAAATCTTTAAAAGGTAAAGTTGAAGGAGGGAGAGTGAGTTTTGGGTAGATGGAATAGCAGGTATGAAAGCTTGAAGGAGAAAAAGCAGAAGAGAAAGAGTACACAAAAGTATACTGTATTCCAAGAATCTAGTATGTGTGATGGATAGTATCTTAAGTAATTTTTAGGGTCCCATTAAGAAGTATTACTGTCTAATTACTAAGTTTAGTGAGTTGGAATCAACTGTTGGCAAAGAATTTTAAATTGTTAAATTAAGACTTAGTGTATGAATTATTTACCAGAGCGTAGTGTGACAACTGTTCCTGAAGTGAGATTGGTCATACAGTTTTTACTGTGTAAGTAAGACATCTTTAATTGAACACTTACTATGTGCTAGGTACTGTTCTAAGCACGTTACATGCATTAATTTGCTTAATTCTAAGAGCAGGCCCATGATACGAATATTAGTTTAAACCCTGAATTACAGATAAGGAAGCCTGCACAGAGGGGTTAAGTGGTTGGTGGAGCTGTGATATGAACTTAGGCAATCTAAATCTATGCATCATAGGTGCTGTAGATGAAATGCACCAGAGCTTATCTGCCGCTAGATAATAACTGGCAGTGTTTGTATTTTATATTTTATCATTTGGGCAAATGAAGTGGAAAAACATGTTCATTGCAAGATCTAAGTGCTTAGCTTTTGTGTTTTTATTTATTTATTTGACAGAGAGAGAGAGAGAGAGAGATCAATCACAAGTAGGCAGAGAGGCAGGCAGAGAGAGGGAAGTAGCCTTCCTGCTGAGCAGAGAGCCTGATGCAGGGCTCGATCATGACCCGAGCTGAAGGCAGAGATTTAACTCACTGAGCCACCCAGGTGCCCCAGCTTTCGTGTTTTTCATCAAAGTCTTTTTATTTATAGTTTAGAGGCTTTTGCACAAGTGAGTGTGCAATTATTAAGATGGGATGACTTTGGTCTGGGGTGATATATTCCTCTCTTGCCCTCCTGGATCCTTTCACTTGGAAAAGTTTGGGGTTCGGGTGAGAAGGAACTAAAGAGCAGCTATTTGTCTTTCATTGTATGTTAATAAAAAAAATTAATAAATCACATAGCCAGTACCTTCTCATAATAGAGAGCAAAGGCATCAATGGGAACACTGAAGACATGACAGACAGTCCAGGATGGGGAGACCCATCAAGATTGGTTTAGGGAGAGAGATTTTTAGAGATTTTTAGATTTTTGAGCTAAAATTTGAAGGGTGAGTAGAAAAGTGAGGTGGCGGGCATGGGGAGTTGGGAGTAGGATGTCATTCCAGGTTACACATATCAACTCCAAGAATATATTTGAGCAGTGCTAAAGCTGTAGCATCATGAGTCAGCATTTCTTTGCTTGGACTATAGGCACTTGAAAGGCAGTCTTAATTTAAAAAAGTTTTTTTTCTTCCAAAATTTAGTTTATGAATGGGTCTTCATTTTGAAAATTCAGTTAATATACTAAGTATATTATATACCCAAATAATTAAGTAATATGATTTTTCCCCTTCATTTTCTTTTGCTATTTCGGTCTTCAGTTCATAAAGTGGCTAACATCTTACTGAATATGGAAGGAAAACCTAAATGCTTGATTTATTTTTTTGAAATATAACTCATATACCATAAGATTCATCTATTTAAAATGTACTGTTCAGTGGGTTTTAAAAATTTAAAAAGTTGTGCAACCATCACCACTAATTCCAGTACATTTTCATCATCCCAAAAAGAAATCCTATGCCCATTAGTAGTCACTGTCCACCCTCTTAGGTCCTCAACCCTTGAGAACTGCTTATTTTTCTGTCTCTCTGGTTTTGTCTGTTTGGGATTTTTCTTATAAATGTAATCACATAATACAGGACTTTTGTGTCTGGCATCTTTCACTTAGCGTGTTTTCAAGGTTCACATTTTAGCATGTGTTGGTACTTGATTCCCTTTAAAATTTCTTAGCTGAAGTTTTCTGAGTAAATAACTTTTAAGAAATGACAGTGCTGAAGCATAGTGGTACTTTTTTTTTTTTTTTTTAAAGATTTTATTTGACAGAGAGAGATCACAAGTAGGCAGAGAGGCAAGCAGAGAGAGAGGGAGGAGGAAGCAGGCTCCCCACCTAGGAGAGAGCCCGATGTTGGTGGGACTCGATCCCAGGACCCCAAAGTCATGACCTGAGCTGAAGGCAGAGGCCTAACCCAGTGAGCCACCCAGGCAGCTCCCATAGTGGTACTTTTATAAGGTAAATAATCTGTATTGGTTCCCCAAAACTAGTTATATTTGAAACCTACATTGCTTTAGAACATTTAAGAAATATTCTTCAGGGCACCTGGGTGGCTCAGTGGGTTAAGCCGCTGCCTTCGGCTCAGGTCATGATCTCAGGGTTCTGGGATCAAATCCCACAACAGGCTCTCTGCTCAGCAGGGAGCCTGCTTCCTCCTCTCTCTGCCTACTTGTGACTCTTTCTGTCAAATAAATAAATAAAATCTTAAAAAAAAAATATTCTTCAGCCTTGTGAGCCATTATTTAAAAAAAAAAAAGTCAGTGGTAGTAAATCTTTTTTTTTTTTTTTTTTTAAGTGGTAGTAAATCTTTGTCTTTGAAGATTAGACTTGGTTGCTAGACACTGAGAAAATTAAGCTAATGCTGGTGAATAATGTTAAGGATCAGCCCTGACTTTTATTCTTATCTCAAAGATTAAGGAACTTTGTGACCTTGGCCAAGTTACTCACTTACCCTGGGCCTCAGTTATTCTAATTCGTATTTGAAAACTTGATGATTATATGATCCCTTTGGGCAGAATTTTAAACAGTGAGAAAAAAACCCAAGTCGCCTTGTCCTGGAACTGATTTTCCCTTTTGGCTTTTAAATTGGCTGTTAAGCAATTAAAAAAACCCAAAACCAAGTAACAAAACCCACAAAGGCTGGAGTAGCAGTATTCTAAAATAAATGTATAGTTTTCCAGTATAACTGGTAGGTAGGCCTGTATCCTATCAGCTTTGACAGTTTCAAAACCTTTAAATGTATATTATGTCCTGAGGTTCAGACCTTGAGCCTTTTCTCATTATATAGTCTTAAGAAAACCTTTATTTACTTTTACCTGGCTTCAGTCCACATTGATCAGTGATTCCAAAATTTAGTGCTGAATTTCAGGTCTCCAAATGCCTCCTTTTTTCTTCACTTAGCTGTCTTACTGACATTTTAAAATCAACTGTTTGTTTTTTTTTTTAACAATAGAATGTATTTTGCGATCTCCCTTCATGTGTGTCAGCACTTTTAGTGTTTCTTCCTTGTTATGTCAACATTAACCCAGTTGTCTGAGATTTATTCCTTCTCTTCCCTCCCAGTGTTTCTCTTCCACATTGAGTTTGCTAATAAACCCATGATGGATTCAGCCTCAGGAATGTTTCTGACTTTTCTTAACCCGTTCCTGTCTTCTCCTTCCAGTTGTCTTTGTATGTGGGCCCTTAATCATCCTCTCCTGATTGTTTCTGCAATAATCTCAGAACTCATCTCTCTGTCTTCACTTACTGCCCACCTATATCCCTCTCTCCCCATCCATCACATTATTCTAAAACACTGATGTGATCATGTTGCTCTCCACTGTATATAGGGTAAGGTTCAGACTTTTAAAACTTGGCATACATGCTGGTCTTTTCATCTTACTTAATTGACATCTCTTCCTGTTTCCTATTTCTTTTCTTTTTTTTTTTTTTTTAAGATTTTATTTATTTATTTGACAGAGAGAGAGAGAGACCACAAGTAGGCAGAGAGGCAGGCAGAGAGAGAGCGGGAAGCAGGCTCCCCGCTGAGCAGTGAGCAGAGAGCCCACGTGGGGCTCGATCCCGGGACCCTGAGATAATGACCTGAGCTGAAGGCAGAGGCTTAACCCACTGAGCCACTCAGGCACCCGTTTCCTATTTCTTATATAACTTCTGATAGTGTTACTGCTTACCAGCCAAAATGATGTATTTTCCAACTTCCAAATTATGCCATGTTTGCAGGAAAGCAGCCCTCATCAAACATGATGGTCCAGCATTCTGTATTTTGGGTTTGTTTCCTCTACTCTCCTGGGAAAAATCTTGACAGGCAGAAATCATCTTGTTTATGTTTTTTTTTGTCTTTTTAATAATTAATTAATTAATTAATTAATTTGGGAGAAAAAAGGAGTGCATGAACCAGGGGAGAGGGAGAAGCAGGCTCCCTGCGGGAGCCTGACACAGGGTTGACCCTGGGACCCTGAGATCATGACCTGAGCTGAAGGAAGATGCGTAACCTACTGAGCCACCCAGGTGCCCCTCTTGTTTATGTTCTTAATAACAAGTAGGTGGTGGTTTAGAATTAGAAATACTTTTTTTTTTGTTATTTTACAGGTTCCATAAAAAGAAAATCAGGGATAAAATTTAAGTAATTTGCCTTTTTTTTTTTTAAGTTTTATTTGAGAGGGGGAGCACACCTTTGAGAGAGAGAGAGCATGCCAGGGCTCAGAAGGTGGAAAGGGCCAGAAAGAGAGGGAGCATACATACTTAAAACTTGCTGAGTAGATCTGAAGTGTCCTTGCAACAAAAAAAAAAATCACAATGGAAAGTAACAGGTAAAAGTTTGTGGTATTATTATTAACTGTCACATATGAAATATGGACAGTAATGTAAGTTTGTGGTATTATTATTATCTGTCACATCTGCTACGTCAGGTATACAGAATGTGTAACTGTATAACGTATAACTGAAAGATTTTACTTTTTGATCAGTATCTTACCTTTTCCTCCACCTAATAGTGTTCTACTTTGTTTTTAAAGATTCCATGCATAAGTGAGATCGTGCATATTTGTCTTTCTGTGTTTGGCTTACTTAGCATAATTTCCTTGTTGTGAATGGCAGGATTTCCTAATTTTTTAAAGCAGATGAAGGAATATTTTAATTTGCTCTTTGTAACTGTTGGAAAATAAAATATTTGGCACTGCCTGGGTCAAAGTTTTGAATACCATATATACTTTTAAAAAGGTCTATAGACCTTTGCTCTGATGGTTCACACATATATGTACTAGCCTTTCTGTTTTCTACTGTTTAATTGATAATAGTGGATTAACCATAACAGGGCTATAAACAAAGGTGTTGGAGAATTCCAGTGCTGGCTTCCTTCATTTTAGGGATTACTTAAGCAGATTTTCCTGTGATAGGATGCAGCAGGACCCTGACAACCAAGATCCCAGTCCTAGTTGGTGAGCAGGCTTTTGGTACCTTTGCCCCACAGGTGTGTATTTAAAAAATGCAGCTATTTAGGTCTCCTGTCAATGAAAAGAGAAAGTAAAACTAGCATATGTCCCCTCTTAGGAGTAATCAAGTTACAGCAGTTTTAATACTTTCAGAGTGTGCACACATGTGCACACACACACACTCCAAAATGTTGCTTTATTTCTTGAGTTGAATCATCAGGCCAGTTATGGTTATGATTTATGTATGTTAGTTTCTTTTTTTTTTTAAGATTTTATTTATATATTTGACAGAGAGAGATCACAAGTAGGCAGAGAGGCAGGCAGAGAGAGAGAGAGGAGGAAGCAGGCTCCCTGCTGAGCAGAGAGCCCGATGTGGGACTCAATCCCAGGACCCCGAGATCATGACCCGAGCTGAAGGCAGCGGCTTAACCCACTGAGCCACCCAGGCGCCCCTATGTATGTTAGTTTCTTAAAGATTACAAGTATTAGTATGTTGAATTATCTGTTTTGTTCTTTATACTGATTATAGACAGTTCCTCTGTCTATGGCAGACTGAAAAAAATAATTCTTTCTGGTTGGTATATATCAGCCACTTTTATATCATAAAGTCAGTGATACAACTTCTGTTAGAAAATAGAAATATCTTGAAAAAATATGATTAGTTGCAAAGTATAGAAATGTTACCCATTTCCCTCAGTAACAAGAGCCTTATTCTTATCTCTGAAGAGTGAGCTTTATCATGGGGGTGAGAAGGATTGAGAAGGGGTATTTGTATCTTCAGGCAGGGAGGTCCCAGGGATTGTCCCCTTCCTTAATCTTGTTTTCTGTTGGTTACCTTTCTTTTTAGAATCATTTGATTCTCATGTATGTGAAAGTGTTGCCTCAAAGTATTACCTAAGCTGTGTGCAAAATTGCTGGACCCTATATCTTCTGTCAGGGGTACTGGAGAAGTGTGGTTTGGGAGAAGTTGGTTTGGGAGAAGGTGATTGGGAATCTCAAAAATTTCCCCAGATTATGAAATTCTGTTTGGGTCATTCACACTTGGAATGTGAGCATATTATCAAATAGTTCTCTGAAGAGCATCTAGCTGTAGTCTGCTGCATTGTAAAGTGAGGAAGAGTGGATCTTAGTTGGTATAGTATTGGTCTTGATACCTGTGAAACATTATGAATACAAGTAAAACTACTTTTTTAAAAAAAGGAAGTATTTTTGACAGTGTATTGTATTAGTTTCAGATGTTACAACATAGTGAATTGGACAGGTTTATAGCTTATGCTATGCTCACAAGTGCTAGCATTATTATAGTACTGTTGACTATGTTCGCTATGCTGTACCTTTTATTCCCGTGACTGACTCATTCCGTAACTGGAAGCCTGTATTTCCCATTCCTCTTCACCCATTTTTCTCATCCCCTCTGGCAGCCATCATTTTATTCTCTGTATTTATGGGTCTGTTTCTGCTTTTGGTTTTGCTTTTTAAATTCCACATGAGTGAAATTATATGGTATTTGTCTTTGTCTGATTTCACTTAACATTATGCCCTTTAGGTTGATCCATGTTGTCTCAAATGGCAGGATCTCACCTTTTTTTGTAACTGAGTAATATTCCAGTACATACACACACACAGACACATGCCATATCCTCTATCCATTCATCTGTTGATGGATACTTGGGTTGCTTTTATATCTTGGCTATTTTATTTAATGCTGCAGTGAACATAGGGATGTATATATCTTTTTGAATTACTGCTTTTGAGTAAGCCACCCTTTGAATCCTGAATTTGATTATTTGATTTTAGTTGCTAGATGTGGGCATTGTGCCTTCTACTTGTTCAAGTGGAAAGATTCCCAGACATCTAGGGACCTGAGGTGCTTGCATGGGCACCTTCTGGGTTTGGCATTTCCTTAACTGGCATAACTGCCCTTCTACTTCCCAGCTGTCCTTTTATCCTTTGCAGAGTGAAGGGCAGTGAGGTTTGGGGTAGCACTAGGTTCTGGTACTAGTATTAGTAGCACCTAGGCTTATCCTTACCATGGCAATTCTGTGAACATTTGGGAGCTGTCACATGTATAAAGTTGTTCCGTGGGTGACTGAAAGGGTGAAAAGAGAGCTTTAAAGTATTGTGGAGGTAGAATAGGAAGCAGCTACCATTTCCAGGTTTGGGAAGAAAACTGAGAAAAGATAGAGGTTATTAAAATTGAGGAACTTGGGATGCAGAGCCCTATCTGGGATGCAGAACTCTAAAGGGAGTCCCACCCTCTCTGCAGGCACCCATGGCGATTAAGCTGGTGCTGTCCGGTGGGGTAAACTGCAGACTCAGTGAATGTGCTGCAGGCTGTTGGGTGATGCTCACAGAAACCTCGAAGAGGCAAGTTCTATCTTGTAGTTCCCCTTCAGCACTTCTCATCTGCAGAGTTTAGTGCTCAGTCTGTGGCAGAGCAGCAGTGTGGTTTGCAGAGTCCCACCTCTGGAATTACAAAGTATAGAAGGATAAGTGAGAAACCATTATCTTACTTGTGACACAGATACAAATTTCCTGGTGTAGAGGTTTCAGAGAGAGAAAGCTGCCTGACCTTTTAGCTCAGCCCATGATAGATAGGGAAGAGCAAAAAATCCTGAAGATGTGGCAGTGTTTGGCTTGACTTCAGTCCTGCAGAATTAGGGATTTTGAGATCTTTTAAAAATATTTTTGTTTTGGCTAAGCTTAGGATAAGGGAACCACTGCCCCCCCCATACATACCATTTGTCACAATTTTTTTTTTTTAAGTAAGTAACATATAAATGCCTTTGTTTAAGGGGATTAAACCCCCCCCCCCCTTTTTTTTGAACCAGTGCTCAAATCTCAGGACAGACCAGAGCTGTGTGCATTCAAACTAGGGTTTTAGAGAAGAAAGTAGGCTTAGAGAAAGTGCCAGAGGATACAGGCGAGTGGTACCTTGGGGGTTCACTCTTGCCCCTATCCTTGGTGACTGCCTCAACTCTGAGGACACTTCTTCATATACTATTAGAACAAATTAAGAAACATTTTCAATTTTTAGCTCAGATACACCTTACAGTTGCAACTCCGTCATTTACCTATCGTGAGCATATTGATGTTAAGCAGGAGACTGAGGAGTCCAGGTACCAGCTCGTAAGTGTAAAAGAGCCCTTGACTGCAGTGAGCTTCTAATCCACTAGTCCAAGTGTTCTGCCACTTATGTTATCTTTCCAGAGGTGGATCTGAGGTAAACTGAAACAACATACGTGAACATCCAGGTCAGTTTTAAGGATTAATACTTGTGTCATCCCTACACCTTGAAGTTCTAGCTAAATTTATCTAGCTTTCTAATTCATTAGCTTCTGAAAAAGTCCTTCCCGGGGTTTTACCATTTATCAATGTCTTGAGGTTTTCTTTTGTCTCTGGTTCTGGGATTGTATATGCTTTTAACCCAAACACACAGTTCAGCCCTTTAAGCGGTTTCCATAAAGAGTCCACTACGGGGATGCCTGGGTGGCTCGGTTGGATGACTGCCTTCGGCTCAGGTCAGATCCCGGAGTCCTGGGATCAAGTCCCGCATCGGGCTCCCAGCTCCATGGGGAGTCTGCTTCTCCCTTTGATTTCTCCTCGCTCATACTCTCTCTCACTACCTCTCTCTCAATAAATAAATAAAAATCTAAAAAAACAAACAAAAAAAGAGTCCACTACGTAGTTGCAAGCATTTTGCAAGTTTACGGATGTTTATTGGAGAGTATAGCAGCTAATGGTCATAAGCTCAGGTGAATGGGGGTCTTGTCTACACAAATTAAGACCCACTTCCTGCCCTCTGTAAGCTCAAGACATACACTAGGCTTTTTTTCCCCCCCTCTTTTTAAATAAACTCTTTTAAGGTGTAATCAACATACAAGTAATGCAGCCATTTTAAATGTATCATTTACATTTTGACAATAATTATGAAACCACCATCTTGTTAAGATTTGGAATATTCCATCCCAGCACTGTTTATACTGTTTTGAAGTGTGTGTTTTCACTTGTGTAGAAGGGTGTTTTTCTGTACTGTTACACATTACCTTTACAACATCTTTTTCTCTTGGAGCTGTACTTTTGAACATATTCGCAGTTTTTCCTTGGGATAAATTCCAAGACATGAAATTTTAAGGGTTGGGTTAACTTGTAATCCCACCAACCGTGATTATGAGAGCCAGTTTTCTCCGTAACAGTAAATAGCATTATTATTTTTTTTTTTTAGTCTTTGTCTATTCTGAGTTTTAAGGATTGTCTTGAAAATGAGACATTGTCACTTTCAAAATAGAGTTACTTTCACAATACTTATTCTGTTTCCTTGGGTGACTTTATTTAAAAACATTTTTTTCTTGCTTTTTTGGGTAAGTGGTACTTGGACATGTTACAGAATTCAGCAAAAAGTTATTCAGCTGAAGTGTCTCCCACCTCTCAACCATCTAGTCACTTTCCTCAAGGAAACCACTAAGTTGGATCATTTATATCTGCTATTTTATAATCTTGTAAGCTTTTATAATCTTTTTTTTTAAATTTTATTATTTTTGTTTAGAGTTTTACATCATATCATATTAGTTCATACTGCTAGCAGGCCCTAAGTCCAGCATTTATATTATGTTGTGCAGAGACTGGCTGTCCCACATGAAGAGGCTGAATTTGACCCAGTACTGTTGTACACAGATGCTCTCTCATATGTTAGCCTCAGTATGTAAATTTGTGCTTAATTTCAGTTATATTAAAATCTCAGTTGTGTGGGTCATTTCTCTGTCTGGTTCAGTGGCACAGGATAAAATAATCATCTAAAATTACAGAAAAATGAAATATCTGCTGAGTTATATACTCCATCCAGCTGGATCTCTTAAGATTATTTAACTTTCGGGACAGCTGGGGTAGCTCAGTCAGTTAAGCATCTGTCTTTGGCTCAGGTCATGATCTCAGGGCCCTGGGGTCAAGTCCCACGTGGGGGCTCCCTGCTTGGCTGGGGAGTCTGCATCTCCCTCTCCCTCTGCCTCCCCTCCAGTTTGTGCTCTCTTTCTCTCTTTTCTACTCTCTCTCAAATAAATAAATAAAATCTTAAAAAAAAAATTTTAACTTTCAAACCAGTCTGATAATGTGTAAAATATTAAAAATCTCAAAAGTACTCAAGAAAATGAGATTAATTTCAAATTCTTCCAAAACCTTGAAGTAGAAGACTGAATCTTTAATATGGCAGCCAGTTCTTATTAGCAAATGATCATTATTTTTTATTTTTTTTTTTAAGATTTTTATTTATTTATTTGAGAGAGAGAGATTACAAATAGGCAGAGATGCAGGCAGAGAGAGGAGGAAGCAGGCTCCCCGCGGAGCAGAGAGCCCGATGTGGGGCCCTATCCCAGGACCCTGGGATCATGACCTGAGCCGAAGGCAGAAGCTTTAAACCACTGAGCCACCCAGGCGTCCCCAGCAAATGATCATTATTAAACTTAAGAAATTATCAAAACTACTAAAGGGGCAAAAGAAACTTAAGCGTGATATTCTGGTGCTTAGCATTTGGTCCTTTAAGTGCATAACTTGTAAGGAGAATAGCAAGGGTAAAGCGTTTGAGCAGAAGTATGAAATAGTTCATGTTGGGTTTAAAACTTTAAGAAAAAAAATTCTTCTTCTTTTTTCCCCCCCATATTCTTGCCCTTTATGGCCACTATCTGGCTCCTTAAAACCTTGAACCTACCAGTTTTGGAAGTTCTTGAATCCCCCTTTACCCTTTCTGTATTTTTCTTTCTGTAATAGTTAGGTCTGTTCATTCAAGCCCATATGGAATGTGACAGTCTGTGGTGCTCAGTATTGAGGCTGCAAACACTACACCTGGACCCTGACCTATAGGGACTAGTGTAGCTGGGGAGTTAGACTGTAGGGGGGAGGTAGTTTTCTGCAGAAGGTGCACCCCTACCGCCCAGTAATACTCTTAGCCAGTAGCATTTACTCAGTTGCTTACCTCTTTTTTTTTTTAATATTTTATTTTATTTATTTTACAGAGAGAGATCACAAGTAGGCAGAGAGGCAGGCGGGGGGGGCGGGGGAGGAAGCAGGCTCCCTGCTGAGCAGAGAGCCCCATGTGGGGCTCGATCCCAGGACCCTGAGACCCAAGCTGAAGGCAGAGGCTTAACCCACTGAGCCACCCAGGTGCCCCACTTGCCTACCTCTTAAATGACAATCAACTTCTCAAATGGTAGAAATGCTGCTTTGTGGGCAAAATAATGTTTAGTATCTTAAATGTCTTAGATCTACTTCCTAATTCTGAAGAGCCAAAAGATTTTGGATATGTGGAGCTTGTGTGAGTTCTGTGTGGCAGGAGCACAGAATGTGGGGGTTGGCTTTCTGGACTCAACTTGCAGCTATGCCAAGTACTAGCTTGTACAGCCCACTTGACCTCTACTTCATCTGTTTAATGCACTAATCTAGTTCTAAGGTGGTTGGGAGGGTTATAGTGCAGAGAATAGAGCTTACCATAATACAGTGAGCCTTATAATGTTCTTACTGTTTTCTGATTTTGCAAAGATGCTGCTTCACTGTAAATCTGGAAAAAACGAATTCCTTCTCAGTGTAAGTGTACTTGGTTCATCATTTATGCATTAGTCCCACAAAATGGATAACCTTAAACACAGCCATCTTTAATGGGGGATAGATTTTTTTTTTTTAAAGCATAGTGGATGCCCATTTACCAACAGTGGGCAGGAAAATGGGATGTTTGGGGTCAGTAATCTGATTTTATTGAAATTATTGTTTTGATTTTATTAGAATTACCATATATAAGTTTTCCATGAGTTAAACAATAATGAAGTTGATTGGTATTGCTGCTAAACTGAAGTTTTATTCTTGAATCCAAAGTATTTGGGATCTTGCACTGTACAACTTCAGGGGGTGCCATTCATATAGACTGTGATGTGAATGGACCTTTCTTGGAGTGGTGCAGTATGGCAGCCTTGTTAAAGGGTGCTTATTTTGGGGGAGACAGGATCCCTAATATCTGATTGCTTCCTAGGTTGTCTCGGTGTTTAGTGTGCAGTATTTTTTCTTCTTGTGGTTTGGATTTTGGACAGAATTATGTCAGTGGCACAATTGGATTGAGAATGCAAATCTGGTTTAACTGTAACTTGTTTTTGTTTCCCTCAGTGAAAATTTAATCTGCTCTGCTTCTGTCTTGTCTGTTAATATAAGCAGAGGCCTTTCTTATTAGTGAAGACCTCAGGCATTTAGTGCTTAAATTTTGTTTTGATTACCACATTTGAAACCTGAAGTAACTAGTGATCAAGGATTGGATAAGTAATACATGGTTATAAGGTATACCATGGGGACGCCTGAGTGGCTCAGTTGGTTAAGCAGCTGCCTTCGGCTCAGGTCATGATCCCAGCGTCCTGGGATCGAGTCCCACATCGGGCTCCTTGCTCAGCAGGGAGCCTGCTTCTCCCTCTGACTGCCTTCCACTCTGTCTGCCTATGCTCGCTCTCGCTCGCTCTCTCTCTGACAAATAAATAAATAAAATTAAAAAAAAAAAAAAGGTATACCATGGTAGTAGTTGTACGAGAGAAGCCACTAGCTTGCAGGGCAGTAAAAGTGCCTATTTATACCATAGTTGGGCAAGGAATACTGATTAATTTACATGTAAAACAACCAGGAAAGTGGGGTAGACTGACACAGTAATTGAAAAAATTGTAAAAATATTAAACTGTTTTTAAAAAGGGCTTTGTATTTATCAGAATAAATACAAACATACTAAGATGTTAACCAGATTTTGGTTATTAGGAGTATAGCTATTTAAGTCAACATGGTATTTTTCGTTAATGAGCAGGTAGGAAAGAATTGGGGGTAAAAAAGCAGGTACCATTAGCAACAAATTTCTTTAGATATTAAGCATTGGCATAGATGCTGGGGATACAGTCCATAATACCTCTTCCCTCAATAGGGCGAAACAGTGAGCAGTAATAACAGCGTTAAAGAGTATTATAGGGGTGCCTAGGTGGTGCAGCTGGTTAAAGCACCCTGCTCTTGGTTTTAGCTCACGTCGTGATCTCAGGGTCTTGAGATTGAGCCCTGTGTCTGGAGCTCTGCTCTAATAAGCACAGCCTGCTTGGGACTCTCTTCCCCCTCTTCCCCTCCCCCCTGCTCTTTCTCAAACACAATAAATCTTAAAAAACAAGAGTATTATAAAAGGGGACGTTTTAGCAGAAGGGAGCATAAAACAGTAAGACTTAACCGATTTCAATGTTAAATAATTAGTTTTAGTGTTAGAGGGAATCTTTGAAATGTTGGAGGGACTAAATTTTAGAAGTTGGGGAGGTTAAGTGAATTTGTGTGATTGTATGACAAATTGGTACAGTTAAGATTGGGATTAAATAGAGATGTTTTAGCTCCAGGTTTTTTCCCTAGGAGGTATACCAGACTGATTAGTTAGAAGTTAGCTCTTTCAGTTAGCTCCCTCTTTAAAGGCAGTTAAACTAGATAGAAGTTCTTTGATAGTGAGGTTAGCCTGCTCTCCTTTGACCTTATTTAATCCCAAAGAGATACTTCGCTTCTTAACCTTTTCATTTCCCCCAACCCCGGGTCTATTAACTCTTTCCTTTTTTTCACTTTCTTTTCTATCTAGGTTAAGCTTTGTATTTTTAGCAAGCAATGGAGTTCAACTTTGGCTAGTTTAAGTAGAAATAGTATTATTGAGTTAAAAGTCTCGCACATAATCTTCAGGGGTGCCAAAGAAAGAGGCATTCAGGAAACAGGGCTCAGAATCACAACATGGTGGAGGCTTTACTGCTGACATTGTATGCTTCCTACTCTGCAGTTCGACTGCTAATGCCAAGTACAGAATGCTGCACTAGAACCTCCTCCGTGCTGTCTAGAGGTAACTACTGCTATTATCTCCAGAATGGATCCTTCTGTTGTATTTTACCTTTGATGCACAGGTTTTGACTGAACGTAAATCTCACACATGCTTAGGAATTAGGAAATTTCCCAAGACTAAAGCTTCTGTTGAGGGAGGTGGGGATCTATAAAGATTGGGGGTATTATTCCCCATCAACGCTGTTCAGCCTGTTGGGTGGTCTAAAGGAATGATGAACACCCATTATGAACCTAATTTTTCTTATGCCACCGACATAATCCTGTGTGACTATGGATAACTTTTTCTGTTTTCAAACAACAGTTACTTCAAACTTTCACATTCTTAAGCTCCCAATTCCAGCATTATACTAAGGAAGAGAAGGTATGAATGAATGGTGGAATTTTACTATTGTTTCATTGTAGTCAAATGTGTAGATGAATGGCTTAAATTAACATGTAAAGGCCTTAAAATGAATTACCAACTTCAACCACTTGAAATTTTAAGAAAGAAACCCACAGTCTAGATGATTTCTAACTTTTAAATGCTGAATTTTTTTTTTAAGTACAGGTTTACTGGTTTTTGCTAAGGCATCAATCATACTTTTATTTTTCACTATACAGAAACAGGCATTTAAAAAATTGTCTATTTTCATTCAGGATGAATACAGAAGACCTTTCCTCCCTCACCTACTAAGTTATATACTTCTTCCCAGAATTTGAAGCATTCAGGTTTTAAAAAAATGCTTTTTGATGGGTTTGCTAATGGTGCCTTAATGACCTTATTACAGCAGCAATCTCAGTGAAGTGTTACTAAGCTAGATAGTCTCTTCATTCAGAGTTCCAAGACATAATTCCTAAGACACAGAATTCATTAAGACCAAAGGACAGTTACATTATTTAGATCAGTAAAGGCATATATTAAATTTTTGAGCTGGTGCTAAAGAAAGTCCAGGCAACAAAGTGTTTATATTATCCATGGAATCAGAATCTAAGAAAAAATGGAGATGTTAACTTTCATGAGTGATGCCAGTATTTAGAAGTCTTTAAAAAAAACAGAAAAAGATGGAGATGTAAAGTTATCTTCCGAGAAAACTTTTGGAATGTCTTTAGAAATAAGCAAGACCATAATGTACTCCCAGTGTAGTCCTGTTGGTCTTGTAGTTAGTATCCCTAATTGCTTGTACCTTCTCTAAGACCTTGACATACCGTATTTGAAAATGCATCTTTCAAAAACTGACTTTTATAAATATATTTTATACTCACAGTGAAATTCTTGAAGGATAAAGGGACTTTTAAAAAATTCTTCCTTTGAAGTAGTTGGTACCACAATGCCATGTACAAAATAAACATTTGTTTGTAAATTCATATTTCAGAGTCACAACATTTTAACCCACTGAGCCACCCAGGCGCCAAGTCACAACATTTTAGATCATAGTAGTTTCATGTAATAACAGAGATAGGCAAAGTGGCTTATCATATAATGGATAATTCGTCAAAATGACATATACTGATTTTTCCATTAAATAAAGCAGAGTTTTTTCTACTTCATTTATGTTACTAAGACTGTATACTTCTTCAGTTGCCAGTCCCAAAGGAAAAAAAGGAAAAAAGTGACTTTATGGCTTAAATTAATTTATCTCTTTGATGAAGCACTTTTTCGTGATTATGAAGGACTGAAAGGAGCCCTTCCTTAACTTCTGTGCTATTTACTGTCCTGACAAACATTTGAGATTTACTGTTCATATTGTTAATTGTCTTTCTATAGGTCACTGAGATTAAGAAATCAGGCTCTGAAGCCAGTCTGAGTAGAGCCCAGTTACCTGGATTTCAGTCTTGGCTCTGCCACTTGCTATAACTTTGATTATAATATAAGTGGTTAGTTTTAGTTTCTCATTTCCCTCATTTGTAAAATGGGTATGAAGATTGAGTTAATAATACATGTAGAGCGCTTAAATCACTGTTTGGCACAGTTATTGTTACTTGATTTTTTTTTATTGCTTTTCTGCCCATCTGGGTGTAGTGCTTAATAATCGCATAGAGTCCCTGCCTTTAGGGAATTTACAGACTAGTGGGGGCAGGAAAAGAGACAGACTGCAGTATAACTTGAGGTGCTTAGTGGAACAAAAGAATTTGGGGGTGGTAGACAAGGAATTCAGCCTAATGGTTTTTCCTGTTGGAGGCATACTTTGTTAGTAGGATTTTCAGATTTTGTCTGTTGCCAGTGATTGGAATAATTGTAAATGCCATTCCTGGGATAGAAGTTACCCTCTACTAATAGTTAAGTATAGTAATTCTTCTTATCGGCACTGTGTGGTGCCTAAGCACACATGCATTTATTCATTCATTGAGCAAGCATGTATTTAGCACTTCACCACCACCATTTGCTAGTTGGGGTTCTCATCTTCAAATAATTATTGTCCCAGCTGTAGTAAGAGGGATGGTGTTAAGGTCTAAACTCCAGACTAATTCAGACCTGAGAAACAAATCAGTTGAAGATACTTAGCTTTTCAGAAGTCCTTCCCTGGCTTCCAGGTCTCTCTTCCTTTTCACTGAACTTAACGGAGGTACTGATTTGGTCTTGGTTTGAGAGAAAAAAAATAGAGAGTTCTAGACTAGGTTATTCCATTCCATCTCTTGGATATTACTACAAAATGGAATACAGCGTACAGCTGACCCTTGAAGAACATGGGTTTGAACTGTGCTCACTGGTGTGTTTATATGTGAGTCCACTTGTACATGGATTTTTTAGTTTTGATAAATGCAATGCAGAACTGGAGCGCATGGGTGGCTCAGTGAGTTAAGTGCCTGCCTTAGGCTCAGATCATGATCTTAGGGTCCTGGGATCGAGCCCCTCATCAGGCTCTCTGCTCAGCAGGGAGCCTGCTTTCTTCTCTCTCTCTGCCTGCCTCTCTGCCTGCTTATGATCTCTCTGTCAGATAAATAAATAAAATCTTTTAAAATGCAGTATAGAACTATTAAATACATTTTCTCTTCCTTGTGATTCTTTTTAAAAAAATATATATATATATATTTATTTATTTATTTGAGAGAGAGAGAGAGAGAGCGAGCATGTGCAAGCAGGGGCAGAGGGAGAGTGAGAAGCACTCCCTGCTGAGCAGGGAGCCAGACATGGGGCTCATTCCCAAGATGAGGAGATCATGACCCTGAGCTGAAGGCAGATGCTTAACTGACTGAGCTACCTAGGTGCCCCTCATTTTGTTAACATGGTCTTTTCTCTAGCTTACTTTATTACAGGAATACAGTGTATAATACATACATACAGTATGTACTAATTGACTTAAAGGTAAGGTGTTTGGTCAACAGTAGACTCTTAGTAGTTAAATTCTGGGGGGTCAGTATTTGTATGTGGATTTTCACCTGTGCGGGGGGCGGGGGTTGGTTCGCCTAACTTGTATGTTCATGGGCCAGCTGTACTTTCTTACTACTTATTGGTCCACTAGAAATAAAGCTTTTCATCACAGGGATACCTTGGTCTAAGATCTTAAGATTTAGTCCTTGGTGCCTAGAGCCTTTTTTTTTTTTTTAAAGATTATTTATTTATTTATTTGACAGGCAGAGATTACAAGTAAGCAGAGAGGCAGGCAGAGAGAGAGGAAGAAGCAGGCTCTCTGCCAAGCAGAGAGCCCGATGCGGGGCTCGATCCCAGGACCCTGGGATCATGACCTGAGCCGAAGGCAGAGGCTTTAACCCACTGAGCCACCCAGGCGCCCCTGCCTAGAGCCTTTGAAAGGGCTTCTTCCATTTTTTCTTCTTTTCAGCGAAGGAAAATGTGAGGTTTATGTGTGTGGGAGTAGAGGGAAAAATGGAAGGTGGAGAGTGTGCCTTGAGAATTGTTAGTCTCCTCTGACTTTAGGGTAAACATTTTTTAAAAACTTAGTGAATTAGAGTAAAATAGTTGATCCCCTATTTGAGGAGGAAAAAGGGGTTCAAATGAGTAAGTTATGTCTTTTATCCACTAGGGGGTAGTGTGGACTGTAAAAATTAAAATGATCTCTGAGGGATTAACCCTTATTTTTTCATGCAGTTGCCTTGTTTCAGTTAATTTTTGTCCATGCTGTGTTTTTTTGAAATGGCTACGAGTCATTATTTTCGAGCACAGGCTTGTGACTGTACCAAACATTAACAGCAACATTCCTAATCCTAGTGATTCAGATATTCTGACATTACTGTTGCATAGAACTTTTGAGGGGAAAAAAGTGATACTTTAAAGTTTCTCTACCAGTTTTTACTCACTATATAAAGTAAATTATATTGGTAATGTGTAAGTAACATTATAACAGTATTGTCCTGTGTTTCACTGTCCTGTATGGTAGCTGCTTAGCCCCATGTGGCTATTGAGCAGTTGCAGTGTGACTAGTTTGAATTGATATGTGTTGTAAGTATATAAGTATAAATTACTGGATTTTGAAGACTTTGTATGAATAAAGGTTATATTAATAACTTCTATGTTGATTACATGTTGAAATGATACTGTTTGAATATACTGTTAAATACAATACTAATTTTAACTGCTTTTTACTTTTTAATGTGGCTAGTGGAAAATTTAGTATTATATTTGCAGCTTATATTTCTGTTGGGCAGCACTGCTGTAGAGAAAGCATTCATCAACCATTTTTATCATGCTGTATGCACCTCTAGCTCACCCTAATGATTTGTAAGGAAGTGGTGCAGTAGTTAAATTGAGCACAATTTTGGCTCTGTTTTTAATCCCAGCCAGAATAAATACAGGTCAGTTCTACTATAATGATGAGATCTATGCGTTCCTAAAATTCATTGTGTTCACAGACCAAAATTGTGTAGTAAAAACGACAAGCCTCATGGATAAAATGTTAGGGACATGACACTCAAAATGTTGGTAATGTTTTTAAAAAAATTCCCACTTATCTTAGATGGTGAAATTGTAGATGCCCTTGAAGTAGTTTACAATTGAAAAATAGGCTTTTGCTTTATCAGTAATCCCAGACAAAGGAGCCCCTGCTTGGTAATATTTTTAAATTGCTTGTAGATGTGGTTAAAGAGGCTGGAGTACACAGAGCAGACATCATTGAGGCACCTCTCAGTTTGATAAGACTAGTGTGGTAACAGAATTGATGGTGATAACCGAGTGTAATCAGATGGCTCTTGGGTGAGATGATCGAAAGATCCACAATTGACATTATTAGTAATACATTAGTAAACATCTTTGTCTTTCAGAGAATAATTCTTTTTTAATTTTAGAGAGTGAGAGAGGTCCTGGTAAGGGGCAAAGGGAGAGGGAAAATGAGTCTTAAGCAGACTCTGTGCTGAGTGAGAAGCAGGGCTCAATATCAGGACCCTGGATCGTGACCTGAGCTGAAACCAAAAGTCGGGTGCTTAGCTGACTGTGCCATCCAGGTGCCACCAGAGGATATTCAAAATAGGAAAAAAAACTTAATGGCTGTAGGTATATGTTGGAGGTAGTATATAGATATACACGTATACACATACGTATATATGTATATATATATTATACTATATACATTATATACTTTACATTAATATCTTTCTATGTACACCTCCAACTATATATACCTAGTATATTAATGTAAAGTATATAATGTATGTAGTGTAATCATGTATATATGTATATAATGTAATGTGAAGTATATAGAAAGTTGGAGGTGTGTATAGAAAGTTATTAAATGGAGCAACTTTTCTCATATGCAGATTGCCACTTTTTCCCTCCCTTCTTCCCTCTTTCTTCCTTCCTTCCTTGGGGGGGGGAGGGGCAAAGGGGCGAGTGAATCTCAAGCCGAGTCCCTGCTGAGCATGAAGCTGGACCTGGAGCTAGATCTCAGGACCCTGAGATCATGACCTGAACCAGAATCAACACACTTAATTGACTGAGCCACCAGGCATCCCTGCCACTTTTTTTCTTAAGAATACTGTTTATTATCTAAAATTTTACTGTACATACCTCATTCACTGCCTTAAATAGATGTATAATAGACCTTAACATTTCTTGATAGTGAGCACAAGTTGTTATTGATCTTTACAGAGGGACAAGACCTAGATAATGGAATTTAGTTGACAGACTGTCAAGTGTTGCAGTTTACTGTAGTATAATCCTAAAATTTGCTCTTCAAGTCCCAGTAGATCTATTGATGACCAGATCAGTTTGATACTTAATTCCTTTTTAAGGTATACTCTGTAAGATAGTTTCCTTGAGACTTCATCTTCCTGCCACTTAAATTTATACTCTATTTTTATGTACTTCCTTTTCTGTTTTTTAGTAACTAATTCCCTAAATAGTCTATAATACTTTTTGTTCTGTATGGCCTAAACTCAGTTCTGCCTGGGATTGGGTCCAAGGATTAGCTTTTAAACAAGTAGGATTATAATGCAACTAATGGTTATTCTGTTTTCTTTAAAAACAAGTACTGGGGGCACCTGGGTGGCTCAGTGTGTTAATAATCCTCTGGCCTTGGCCATGATCTCAGGGTCTTGGGATCAAGCACTGCATCAGGCTCTCTGCTCAGCAGGGAGCCTGCTTCCTCCCCCCACCTTCTGCCTGCCTCTCTGCCTACTTGTGATCTCTCTCTCTCCGTCAAATAAATAAATAAAACCTCCCCCACCAAAGATTTAGAGGGGGAAGCAGGCTCCTTGCTGAGCAGAGATTCCGATGTGGAGCTCGATCCCAGGACCCTGAGATTATGACCTGAGCTGAAGGCAGAGTAACCCACTGAGCCACCCAGGGGCCCCAATAAATAAAATCTTAAAAAAATAAATAAACAAGTACTGTTGTTTAATAAATCTTAAGATTTGTTACTGTGCTTTGTTCTTAATTCTTTTTGAGTTGTGTATGGCTATGACCTTCCTATGTGATCTCATCTGTTAAGTCTTTCTGCAGTATTCCTCTTTTGATCTTCATAGCAACTCTACAAGAGAGGTCATCTTAATTATGATATAGATAAGTCAGCTGAGACTCAGAGCAGTGCAGATTATTTGCTCAAAAGTAATAGTTACATAAGCAATGCAGAAGGAATTTGAACCTGTTATTTCTAGACTTGAAGAAATCATACTGTACTTCACCGTCTTTTTACCAAAGAATAATATAAAACTAGAATGTGTTTCATAGTTACCCATGTGTGAGTACTAGCAGGAAGGATTTTATTTCTGACCCACTTTTGCCTTTTTTGGGGAAAAAATGGACTCTAAGTTCTGTGGGTGAGACTTGTTCCATTTGGTTTGGATTTTATTCTTTTTTCCTCCCATAATTTATGCTGTGGGTTTGTTGGGAAATCAGTCCCATGTAGTCAAATAATTATGCATCTCTTCATTATATCAAAATCCATGAGAACTTGAGAGCATATAAAAACTGTTTCAAAATGTTTTCCATACGTAAAGGATTATGCTAGAATGTGTTCTGATTAAATTTAATTGGTCAGGCCATGTGGTATGTTTAATATGTACATTCTTTAGAAAGAGTCTTATTTTGAGGAGGAACTGAGGATGAGGAAGGAATGATGAATCTGACAATGTGTTCTAAGTGTGATTTTGAGACTATTTTGGGATATGATCTTGGAGGCCCTTCTGGCAGCGTTTTATAGCCTAGAATAGAGCTTCTACTACTTTGTGTAATCAGGGAGTGGGATTTGGGGGCCCTTAGACCCCAGCCTTTTCTTTTTCCCCCAATCTTCCAACTTCTGGATTTCTAAAAATAGGAAGACCTGGGGCAAAACAAAAGGATGGTCGAAGTGAGGGTCAGAATTCAAGGAATTTTATCATCTAGTTTTTTTCTCATTTCTTTACTCTTACTGTTGATCCTGATCCTTAGTATCTTTATTTTATTTTATTTTTATTTTTTTGCTAAAAATGAAGACCTGCCTCTTTTGTTCTAATTCCATGTTGGTGGACTTCCTACAGTGGGAGGCTTCATTATTGCCTCTTGAGGTTTTTTTTTGTTTGTTTCTTTTTAGATTTGTTTTTACTTGAGAGAGGAAGAGAGAGTGCATGCACAAGCTGGGGCGAGGAGGGGCAGAGAGGGAGGGAGAAGCAGACTCCCCACTAAGCAGGGAGCCCAGTGCCCGGCTAGAGCTGAAGGCAGACAATCAACTGAGCCACCCAGGTGCCCCTCTGAGATTTTTTATGCAGTGAAAATGTTTTACTTTGAACCCAAAGAACATTTTGCTAAAAGTAGTTCACAGCATTTTAGTTCTCATTTCCCTTGCACTGCTATGATTAAAACAAAGCAAAAAAACCCAGTCTCTAGTTAATTAAAGTACCAAAGGCATTGCTTTAAATGGCTATGGGTTTAACACAGTTTGGAAAAGGGTTTAATTTTTTATCTGCATCTTATGATTATTTCAGTATAAGACAGGGAAATCTCTTTAAGTATGTACCCTGTAGGCTGTAGAATGAAATGGTGTAAGGTGTAGGATTTTTCATAAGTGAAGGTGGCGTAAATACAGTATTCTCATTGTTTTTCATATCTAACACTTCAGATATAGCAGTGTTCTAAAACTTCAACTGCACATGCCTATTCAAAATGTTGAATATATATTGCTAACATATAAAATTACACATGAAATTGCCAGTTTCTTTTATTGAGTGTTAACGATTTTTGGCTAAAAAAGTAAGTTTATAAATAAGTAAGTTTATAAAGTTAGGTTATTTTTTCCCATGCGTGAATGGATCCTTTTGTTATCCTCCTGTGATGTGCATATCCTGCTTTGAATAACACTGCTTTAATGTTGAAGATGCAGTTCTGATAGTTTATTCTTTGTTCTTTGTAACATCAAATAGATTCATAATTCAGCAAGTATTTATTGAACATCTGTGGTGCTGGGCACTGTTCCAAATGCTGAGGATATAGCAGTAAATAAAACAGGCACAAATCTCCTTTTATGGCGCTTCCATTCTGAACAAAATAAGTGAGATATGTAATGTGTTAGTAGAGCTCTGGAGATACCGGGCAACAGGGATAGGGAGGGTGTGGGATTAGGTGGAACGGGCTTTTGCAATTTCAATTATGGAGGCCTTACCCAAGAAAACACATTTGAATGGAGATCGTAGGAGCTCTCAGGGAGCAAACCACGTAAAAATTTCAGGGGAAAAAAAAAGCAAGGGCAAAGCTTTTGAGGGAGGAGTATGTCCAGCAGGTTGGAAAATTAGAAAGCCGCTAATCTTGCTGGGGCAAAGTGCCAGGTAAGAGTATTGGGGGAAACACAGCTGAAGATGAGTTAAGCGTAGCCAGAGTAAGGGGATCATATAAAACCTCTTCTTGGCGGGGGGTCATTGTAAGGACTTCCAAAGGTCCATGGAACACAGACCCAGGAGCGAGTGGGGAACAAGGTCAGAAGCAGGAAAAACAAAACTTGGCTATTACAGTGTGCCAGCCGAGAGCTGATGGTGGCTTGGATCAGAAGTGTAGCTGCAGGGCAGTAAGAAGCAGTCCAGTAGATTTCGAAATTCAAGGGAACAAAATATGCCAATCAGTTTAGATATGGTAGAGATGAAGGGAAAGATTTGATCAGTTGGAAGGGTGGATGGATGGTTAACTAAAGTGAAGATGGCTTTGTGGGAAGAGCATATTGGAGGTGGGGAAAGTCATGCTAAGTTGGGATGCTCATTAAGACACACAAGAGGAGTTGTTGAACAAATTGTTATGGATAGAAGAGGTGTAATCCAGGGGAGAGATCTGTGCTGAATATGAGTTTAGGGAGACATCGTATACAGGGTGTATTTAGTATTTAGATTCATTGGACAACATGGGATCACTATAGAAGTATGTCAAAGAAGCCTTAGGACAGAGCCCTGGTGCACTTCTGTGTTGGGGAGTCAGGGAAGGAACCAGCAAGGAGGTTGCAGCTAGACAAGTAGGAAGAGAATCCGGAGAGCTCGGCTGTAGGAAGCTGGGTGATGTTTGGCAAGGAGGAGGGCAGACCAGCTGGGTAAGATGTTACATTTAGGCCAAGTAAGATGAAGATTAAGCATTGGCCATTTGATTGAACTGTGTGGGAATCACTGGTGACCTCAACAGGCATGTTAGTGGCTAGACCCTGATTGGAGAGTTGTGTTCAAGATAGGAGGGGAGGAGGAAAATTGGAAACAATCAGATACAGAGAACTTTGAAAAAGCAGCTAAGCAGTGGTGCATTAGCTGGTGAGGAGGTGGTGGGAGAGTTAGGTCAAGGTTATTTTCTCCTCTTACTGGGAAAATTACAGCAAGTTTGTACAGTTTGGGGAAAGAGCCAATGGAGGGGGGGGGGCTGCTGGTTCAGGAGAAGAAAGAGATCCTACGGCAATGTCCTTGAATAAGTGGAAAGGAGAGAAGATTTAATGCTTTAGAGGAGAGGTCAGTTTTAGCCAAGAGTGACAGCCTTTTTATCCACAGTGACAAGAGGACAGTCAAAGCATATGGGCACACAGTTGAAGGTGGGTGTGCAAACTTTAAGAAGTATCTGTTTTCTTGTGACATAGACAGGAGAGTCGTCAGCCAAAAATGAGGGTGAGGATAGAGATACTGGAGGTTTGAAGAGAGAGAAGAGTGTTCTAGATATTTAGGAGAGAGGGAGAAAGATGGGAAAGAGAACTAATGATTGTTGGGGAGCAGCATAAGGGTTCAGTGTCAAGGTTGTATATATTCTCTAGCCCTGTCTAGGTGCCTAGGCACTTGGCCCTCCTACATTCCCTTCTGTTTTTTAGAGGGAAGATTTTTCAGTGACTTTTAGAACTCATTTTACTTTTAAAAAAATTAAGAGATTTTATTATTTTTTATTAGTTTTTTTTTTTAAAGATTTTTATTTATTTATTTGACAGAGACCACAAGTAGACAGGCAAACAGAAAGAGAGATTGGAGGAAACAGGCTCCCCACTGAGTAGAGAGCCGGATGTGGGTCTTGATCCCAGGACCCTGGGATCATGACCTGCACCCAAGGCAGAGGCTTTAATCCACTGAGCCACCCAGGCGCTCTCTAGGAGATTTTATTTTTAAGTAATCTCCACACCCAGCATGGAGCTGGAACTCAACACCAAGACCAAGAGTTCATGTACTGACTGAGCCAGTCAGGTGCCCTAAATTTTACTTTTTAAAGGTTTTGGTAGAGTTTAAACAGTGTAAGTGGCCTTTACCTGTGTGAAAATCCCAGTGTTATTTTCTTTTTCTCCTCTCTTTTTTCTCTTCTCTCTTGCCTCCTCTCTTCCACTCCACTCACTTCTCTCCTTAGTATAAAATCAGTTTCATTATCCTAATTTTTATTACCAGCATAGGCTCAGACATTTGCAGCTGCAAATGTCATTACTCTTCACTTGCAGTTGTATTCAGGTGATTGGGATTATTTAAATAGTGTTTTCTTTGAACTTCGAGTTTAAAAAAATAAATATAAACCCTTCGGGAGAGTGGAGAAATTCTGTTGTGTCCAGTCACAAGAGACGAACTTCTTTTTTCTTTCTTTCTTTTTTTTTTTTAAAGATTTTATTTATTTTATTTGACAGATAGAGATCACAAGTAGGCAGAGAGGCAGGCAGGGAGAGAGAGAGGAGGAAGCAGGCTCCCCGCCAAGCAGAAAGCCCAGAAAGCCCGCTCCATCCCAGGACCCTGGGATCATGACCTGAGCCAAAGGCAGAGGCTTTAACCCACTGAGCCACCCAGGTGCCCCACAAGAAACGAACTTCTTAATTTTTAATTTGGTGTTTAGCAAAGTGACATTTGTTTCATAAATGTGTCATGTTTTTCTGTTGTAGGAAACCCAGCGTTTGCTGGCAGAACCAGTTCCTGGCATTAAAGCAGAACCAGATGAGAGCAACGCCCGTTATTTTCATGTGGTCATTGCTGGCCCTCAGGATTCCCCCTTTGAGGGAGGGACTTTTAAGCTTGAACTATTCCTACCAGAAGAATACCCGATGGCAGCCCCTAAAGTACGTTTCATGACCAAAATTTATCATCCTAATGTAGACAAGTTGGGAAGAATATGTTTAGATATTTTGAAAGGTAAGTGTTACCTTTATTAATATATGCTATTAAGATTTCTCCTTTTTCTCTTAAGCATTCTGTTTTGAGAATCTGAACATTGCCTTATATAAAGACCACAAAGGTCTGTGGGAATGCCATGCAGTAGTTCTGGGGCTTTTGTTTCATGCTTGATCATTCTGGGCCTGTTGCCTTCATAGATAAGTGGTCCCCAGCACTGCAGATCCGCACAGTTCTGCTATCGATCCAGGCTTTGTTAAGTGCTCCCAATCCGGATGATCCGTTAGCAAACGATGTAGCAGAGCAGTGGAAGACCAACGAGGCCCAAGCCATAGAAACAGGTATTTAATACCCACTCTCCTTCACACCACTCCACTTTTTCAAACAATATATACTACCGTTATAAAAACTTCTTTTCGAGTCTTAACAAAAAGGAAAAGATACATTAAGAGGAATAAGTCATATCCTGTTTGTACTATGTAAACACCTCTCAACAGCAGATGTTTAAACTCTGTCTTAGGGCCTGCTGCATGATCCCAAATGTAAAGACAGCCTATAATTGGTTTATCAAATACTCCTTGTGTACCATTCACCTAGCAGTACATGAAGATGCTAGAAAACTTTTGAAACGTTTTGAGCTGCTTTTGTAATTCATCTGATCAGTAAAACTACGCCAGTTTATAGCTAGGGAGTTTGAAAATCAGTAAGCTTCTTCCTGTTACAGATTTTAACAAAATTAGTGGAGAGCATATCTAGAAATGAAGGAGACAAAAGGAAACAACTCTTTCCATCCTGCTGAATTTTGTAGAATTTCTGGATTTAGTTGTAGTGTTTTGGTAATTAGATATACACACAGTCTTTCTGTCTGATCCAGATGATAGAAAATAGCATGCATTCAACATAATACTGCTTTATGTTTATAGAGTTTGGAAAGTAACATATTGAACTAAGTAAAATAATAATTGCACGTTTGTTTTTGTCTACAGCTAGAGCATGGACTAGGCTATATGCCATGAATAATATTTAAAATCGATCTGATCATCAAGTGTGCATCACTTATCCTGTTCTGCCAAGACTTCTTCCTTTTTTGTTTGCATTTAATGGACACAGTCTTAGAAATATTACAGAATAAAAGCCCAGACATCTTCAGTCCTTTGGTGATTAAATGCACATTAGCAAATCTATGTCTTGTCCTGATTCACTGTTGTAAAGCATGAGCAGAGGCTAGAAGTACCATCTGGATTATTGTGAAACGTTTAAAAGCAGCGGCCCTTCTCTGCTTTTATTCATTTCCCCCATCATGGTTAAGCACTGTGAATGAAGGTAGTTGTCAGGGTTAGCTGCAGGGGTTTGGGTGTTTTTCTTTATTACTTTTTTGAGGGGGAGAGGTAGTTTTATTTTAATTTTATGGGCTCCTTTCCCCCTTTTTATGGTGATCTAATTGCATTGGTTAAAAGCAGCTAACCAGTTCTTTAGAATATGCTCTCTAGCCAAGTCTAACTTTATTTAGACACTGTAGATGGACAAGCTTGATTGTTTGAACCAAAATGGGAACATTAAACAAACATCACAGCCCTCACTAATAACATTGTGACTTTGCTGTCAAGTGTAGAATCCTTCCTTCAAGAAAAAGCTTGTGACCATTTTGTATGGCTTGTCTGGAAACTTCTGTAAATCTTATGTTTTAGTAAAATATTTTTTGTTATTCTACTTTGCCTTTGTACAGTTTATTTTACTGTGTTTATTTCATTTTCCCAATGTGACAATCGTATTTAAAAATTAAAACTGATGGAACATTCTCTTTTGGTCTTCACCATCTGACAAGTTGATCTGGCAAGAGGTGGATTTTGCCAGTTTCTTTTCACTGATGCAAACTTGTGTTAAGATACCACTGAATGGAGTATTTATAAGCTGGCCCTGAGCATGCATAAAGCATTGTGGTTTTTTTTTTTTGTTTTTTTTTTAACCTCCTAGAAATTTGAATAAATGTGTTGGTGTTGTCTGATTAGGTAGATGATCATTGGTGTCTTGCCATGTACAGGAGAGTCACAGCAAAGCAGCATTGTGACTGACTTTGTGTAGGACTCACATGTTGTGCCACATTTGTTTGTATCTGGCATTTGGGATATGACCCTTTTCTTAGTTCTTGTCTGGAAACCACGTGTAACCACTGGTGTGTGCTGTTAGGAAACACCAATCTGATAATTGTTTGGGGTTGCTAAAGCATTTATGAGTCTTCCTTATAGACCTGATGAGCAGATCTCAAGCAACCAGCTTGCATAAGTGTCATCTGAAAGGTTTCTTCCTTTGAGTATCAGATCCTCAGTTAATGATTCTTTCATCCTTCAGGATTTGCTATGGGAGCTCCTATTGTTTGCTCTACAGTAATTTTCTTCTGCATTGACAGAGTTCCTCCCCTCAAAAAACTGTTCTTTCCCACCCTTCTCCGCATCAAATTCCCCATCCTTGTTCTTTGTAAGTCATCAGTATAGCCAGTCCCAAGTATGTAAATGTTAACCCCCTCCCCACACCCTCCTCACCCCCTGGGTTGGAACCTTTGTCTCTTGCAATTTAAGGTAATGGATATTGTAGCCCATCTGAATTTCCCCCACTTTTGATTCTCATAACTTCTGGAGTTTCTTCAGAATGTGGTGTATTTTATTGTGCTCCTATGTAAGATGAAGAATTATCTATTAAAATTACATTTTCAACATATGAAAGTTTTTGATGACTGGTAACTGGTATCCTTCCAAATAAATGCATTGCTTGGAAACAAATGTTAGTTTAATTCAGAATAAAATTGTTCATAACCTTAACGTTGTAAATTTAAAGCTCTTGAAGAGCGGTTGACATTTATAACAATTCTTGTGCTGTAGAGGGTGTTTTGCAACTAAGGAAACAGAATCACATTCTGGGGCCAAAATGAACACTCAAGCAGTGAGCTTTATTTAGTGTAGGTGGTGGCACTACTCATGATGGTAGCTAGTATCACATAGTGATTTGTAAGTTCTAAAATTCCAGATTTAAATCCATTGTACCACAAGAATATGTCTAGAATGGGACTCATGTCTACTACTGATCTGAGTTGCAGAAGTACTAAAATGGAATAATACACTGTTTTTGTTTCAAATATATGAATTCCCGACTTCATGGCATTTTTTCCTTTGTAATTTGTTAAAAAGAGCCCCCATTGTTTCATTAAGACTCTTTCTCAGCCAGTGGAATGAAAGGAGTCAGTCTGTTGATTGAATTTGTTTAGGATTAAAAGGGGCTCTGGGAGAGGCCAGGTAGATTGCAAAAACTTGTCAGCCACCTCTGGCTTTCAGGCCTCTTTTCCTTGGCCCCGCACAGTGTGTGGTTGGTTAAAATATTTTGAATTCCGTGCCAGCACTTTTAAAAATCAGGAAATTCACATGAAAAAAAAAAATCTCCGATTCTGGTAACATGAATGGTATGAAGATCAGGCAAGTGCAGCCTGCCTTCGTGCAGAGCACCTTCTGGGAGGAGTGGAGTAGCCGCCTCCGGAGCCGCGCGTCCCTCTCTCCTCCTTCAGAGACTCCGCAGTGGGCTGTGAGTCCCGGACCCTCCAGCCTGCTTGCTCCTTTATGTAGTCCTCTCTCTCTAGCCTTTGATTTTTAACTCCTAAGCTTAAGGGAACAGTGAATTCGACAGAAGTATTTTATGTACGCAGCACTGTACCACTTGTGGATGATTAAGTGAATGAGATTGGCATGCGGCTTTTCCTGTGGACCTTCTTATGGGGGAGGGGCACCGAGAACCGCAGTTGCCGCTCTGTATGGAGAAGGGAAGGAATACTTGGAAAGGGCTGCTCTCCTGAGTTCCAGCCAGATGAACAGCTCCAAGCTGGAGGAATACCATGTACAAAGCCCTGGGGGAGAGGCAAAAAATCTGAGTATGTAAGTGGCTTCTTGAAAAATCTGTTCTGCCCCCTTTAGGAGCTTTTCTGAAATCCAGAGGCATTGATTGGGGCTTTATTTGATTTGATTTTCTGTTTTGTTGCAGTCTACTTTGTTTTGATTTTTTTTTACACACTAGTTATTCTTGGTCATGCCTAATAAAATCTTGGCTCCGCATTGTGTAGAACTTAAACCCTGCTCTAGACCAAGAATATACTTAAATACAAAATTTCAGAAGCATTTAAGAATAAGCTTAAAATGCGAACTGGTATTTGAACAAGCCACAGGTGCTGTGGTTTAGCACTGTTCAGAGAGGGTACGGGAAGAAATCCAGTATCCTGCAAGACACCATAAACACAACGTTAGTGAGATAGAACTGTTGGTGTCCTAGGAATGATAGAAATTGTCTTTATTTTTCTATTTGGCAATTCAGGATTTTTTTTTAAGCTCTTCTAGCCATATCACATTTTGTTAGTTGCAAAGGTTTTAAAAAGGTAACCTTATCTGGAAAAGCTGGCCAAAACCTAAGTAATTAAATTAAATAAAATGCCATTATTCATGGCAGCTAATTTATCAGTTGATTTAAGAAAAATGTAATTATCTCATTGGAATAATGTATTTTTGGGCTGGGGGGGTAACATTTCATTTAGCATGCTGCTTAGTTTAAGGAATTATATCAGGGGTTTATTTTTTAAATGATTTAATGATCACAAAAGCAAAACATGTTGAATGTATTAACTTAAAAGAAATATAAAGAATAAAAATCTGTAATCTTCCACCCAGCCTGGTGATACTTTTGTTTCCTTAACTATATGCCCCTGTGTTAATTTCCATTTCTCATTGATGTTGGAAATTGGGAGGATTTGTTTCAAGGGTTAGCTTTGCTACAGCTTTGTTACAAATTGGGTAAGTTCCCATTGGCTGCAAAACTAGGATTTGGGCCACAGTTTCCTTTTGAGTATGAAACTCCACATGAAGAGTTCCAGTACTCCTTTTTCTCCCCAGTTACATCTGGACATCTTTCAGTTGGTCTCATTTCATCTGTGCCTGTTGGTGTGGCATGGCATTTCAGTTGTGGGAATGGAGACTTGGTACACAGCCAAGCCTCTACTGACTTGATATAATTGTTTCAGTTTCTGACTTGGTTGTAGAAGCAGAATAATTGCCAGAGTATTTTTCACCCTTGCTTACTGTGTCTCCTAGCAGAGTCACAACTGAAATATCATTTAAAAATACATTTTGTGTTGCTCATTAAGGAGCTTTTTACCATTTTCCTTCTAATGTTATTTGTGGGACAAAACAGGTCTTAGACTAGTAACCTCACCACCTTTGTAGCAGGCTTCCTTTTTACATCTGATCCATTCTCACCCACCATGACTCTTTTGAAATAGTTCTATGATCTAAGTTAGTAAATCCCAATTAAATTTCAGTATAATCTAGCAAATTGAAAGACTTGTCAAAAGCATTTTAGAGGGACGCCTGGGTGGCTCAGTTGGTTAAGCAGCTGCCTTCGGCTCAGGTCATGATCCCAGGGTCCTGGGATCGAGTCCCACATCGGGCTCCTTGCTCGGCAGGAGCCTGCTTCTCCCTCTGCCTCTGTCTGCCTCTCTGTCTGCCTGTCCTCGCTCACTCTCTCCCCGTCTCTGACAAATAAAAATCTTAAAAAAAAAAAAAAAAACATTTTAGATAAGGTAGGTTGGTTGCACTAGATTTGAACTGGGTGGTTGGTTTGTGAGTAGCCTAGGGAATGAATAGGGTGAAAGTCTTAAACTGGTCCCTCCCCCCCCAAAACAAAATATTTGGGGCTCTGTTGTCCGTGCTATTACTCACCTCTGCACTTGTTGGTGAGAACGCATCCATAGACAATTTTAAATGGCTGGAAGTGCTGTGCTATAAAACTTTTTCACAGGCCACAAAGTATTTTCAACCATTTAAGAAAGTGTTAAGTTTGTGAGCATTGCAAAGACAGGTGGGGGCTAAGGTGTAGCCTGTAGCCTCCTTGGCTGTGATTGATTATTCACTGCTCTTGTATTGGAACAGATCTCTCTTCCCCGCTCCTCCTTAAAAAAAGTGATACATTACTGTTACTCCAGTAACAAAGATGGTGTAGGTTTCCTTTTTCCCCTTTGCTGTTAATACATACATATCTTGATAATGTGCAGAGATTGAGCATTTATCAAGCTCAGTTTTTTTCATGCAAGATTACTGAACATTTTCACATTGAAAATTTCTGGGAGTATTTATTTTAAATTTTTAAATTATACAGGTTTTAAAGAAATCCATACAGGTTCCTTTTTAAAAAGTGACTTAGCATTTAATGCTTTTTAAAAATGTTACTGAAAGTTTACCTTGGGGCATTTATTTGTTATCCCTGTAATATCTATTTATCATAATCCCCATTACATTTAAATTGTTACCGTTACCGTTTTATGAAGTCTACATTATACATCTTTTAACCATATTTTGATTGTGTAGTTTGTCTGTTTCAGTTTACTAGATTCCCAGAAGTGGAGCTGTAAAATTTTGCTAAGTAGTACTTATTTTCCAAAAGGCTATACTGATTTACATGCAGAAATCCTTACCTGACTTGAATGTCATTTGTGTCTGCATAATATTCCTTTATATGGATATGTTATTAGTTGACTATTACCCCTTTAGTTGCCTTATCTTGGTACATAAATCTTTATCCACATCCCTGGAGAGGGTTTGGAATTCCCAGTATAATTTGATCAAAAGATGTGTTTTTTTAAGGTTCTTGATACACATTAATGGTCAAAGTATTCTTTTAAGGAATGAATTTGATTAAAAATTAAGAGTAACAGTGGGAGTTACAGTAGTGTCACTGGTATTTATTAAGAACCAGGAAATGTGATGTGCAGGTAGTATTTCCATATACTGTTAAAGAGTAACTTGGGGGATCATAAGTCATTTCAATCATACAAAGCAGAGTCACTTAAGACTGGCTTCTTGCAAAAAGAACTAAGCCTTTGGATAAATTTGGGTCTTTGCTATAACGCAATGCCGAGAGGCCTTCTCACTTGACTGTTAGAATTCAGCCAATGGCCCTGGTCAGGAAGATTTTTTTAAAAGGTGGGTGGGAAATAGTACCAGAGAAAAGATCACTTAAGTCTATTAAAAAAAAAAAAGGGTTCTTGGTGGCTAGTAATGGTCTGCTTTGGATCTTGGCTATTAAGCCCTGCTCAGCAGAAGCCTGCTTCTCCCTCTCTCCACTCCACCTGGGTTCCCCCTCTCACTGTTGTCAAATAAGTTGTTCAACACCTTGAAATCCTGGGGCCCTGATATCACTACCTGAGCTTAAGTCCTGCTTAACCAACTCAGTCACACAGATGCTCTTAGACTGTCTTTTTTTTTTCTTAGACTCTGTCTTGAGGGCAGAAACCTACTGTGTGCTATGAGCAACAATGCTGGGCATAAAGCGGAGGATTACTGTGCAGCTTCTGGTAAACCTTAGAAATATAGGAAACAAGTGTTAGCCTGAAACTTTGAGGCACAATCAACTACATGACAACATTCCTGCTACAACCCAGTTTACTAGAAACAACAAACTTATTTTATTGTGTTTAGTCCCATCGTTTTTCTATGAAGTTCATTGTTTTTGCTCCAACAGTCAAAAACCAGATGAGATTTGAATGGAATTTTTATGTAAGAATTCGTAAGTTGGTCTTCAGTAGGCAGTATTTTGGGGAAATAGAAATTGTAGGGGAAGGTAACTTAGCCAGTTACACTGTAATTACAGAATAGAAGAGCTCTTGGTAATTATTAAAATTAACACAACCCATTGAGAAGCAGAAATAAGATAGCCATAGTGGGCCACCTTGAGACTGGTATCTTAACAGAGAAATGTCTATTTCCGAGAGTAACAGGAACACTTCACTGGTGGACAATCCCTTTTAAACCAGCTAATCCCACTAGTAAGAGATCATGAAAGAAAGTATATAAATATACTATGAAATGATGTGTATGACCACCCATGGGAGAAAAGTAAATTATTTACTGTGGAATGCCAGACACATTTTCCACTCGATGTTCAGTTATGGTTTAAAAAAAATTATTTCCATTTTTATTTGGTTTCCAAATATAAAAAAAGTCAAGATTCTTACACCAATTATCTCTGAGACCATGCAAAGCAATTTAGAGTGTATACAACAATCATTCCACACACACACACCCCTTGTTTTGCCGCTTTATACAACTGTTTGACAGAAAGTTGAGTGGCACATGCCTGGTGGGCAAATTTCACCTGTTTATTGAAACACACACACATACCCACACACACACAACCCCCAACAACAAATATTCAGGATAGTTTGCTACTTTGTGTCTGCATGTCAACTTATAACCTAGTTAACTTCTTTTATTTAGGAGGCACATGGGACTGAAAAATTTAGCTGCCCAATTTTTATCCATCTACACCACAGAAAGCAGAATGGGTCCCAACACTTTGTGAAGTTTCAAGGGTTGAGATAGTAGACACTGTCATCCATAGTAGATTCAACTATTGAGCCTGGAAAGGAAGGCTTTTCCTCCTCAACAGAAATGGAAATCTCTTTAGGGCCTTTCCTCTAATTTTGCTAGCCTGGATTCCAGAGGAATAGTGAAGAATCCCTCATGTGAAATTCAAAGTGCGACAACTGTGAAGTATTCTTCTGCATCATACCAATTTTTGCTAGTTGCATAGACCTGAAGACCGTTGGTTTGCTAAATGGCACTGAAGAAAATCCTGACCCTAGTGGCACTACTTAGTCCAAATGTTCTTGACCAAAAAAAATTATACAACAATATTTATAGGCTCAACTTTTAAGAGATGGCTGACAATACTGTACATATTTTACATGTCAAATACACAGTCTAGGAGTTTATAAAGTAAGTTCATGCATTATTACCTCTAAGAATATCATGTACAAGATCCCCCCCCACCCCCAGTACTTGTGACAGCATTTCAGGTGGACAGTTTTATATACAAAATCCAGTTCCTCTGCTGTGTTAAGGTATATAATTTAAAGACTTCAGCGATTACTGAGAAAAAAATCTTAAGTCCATTAAAGATTGAAAGTGTCAATCTGTGGATTTAAAATGTTTCCTTTTTTAAAAACACCCAGGAAACATAACCTATACAAAGAAAAATACAAAAATTCTGGATGATCATGTTTGATCACACTACGTAATTTAGAATGAAATGTCATTGGTTAAAAGTCTTTCTATTTTACTCATTCCTCTGACAGCATTAATTTGTGAACTAATATTTGTATTTAGTTCAGCTGCATTTATGGCACAAATCTTTTTCAAAACAGCTGCACCGGTTTTCCTTAGGTGTAACAGCACTCTATTTTTTAGCAGCAAGTATATTTTTAAAGGTTAGCAATTTGTAGAATGTACAACTATACTAACTTTCTACTCTATACTCACCAGTTATAATATTTACAAGGCTAACGCCTACATACAGAATCATCTTTCACTCCTCCCGCCCCATGTTTTTCTTATTCAAATGTTTCTGTCCTCCCGTCTCATTTCTGTTATTTTTGTTTTGTTTTGGTGGGGAAAGGGAGCACAGGGGCTTCAGACAAGGTACCTGTGTGTTTGTCAGTGGATTCTTGATTCCAAGTGAGTGTAAAGATAAGACAAAGTAATTCTTGGTTCAGGTATGTTCCAGTGCCCCAATAGTTATAGGATAAGTAGTACCTTACTAGCAACCTATGAAAGATGAGACATTCTTAGGTGTCTTAATAATCTAAGTCTGTAACAGTGGAACATCAAGGAGGCCATTTCTCAACTGTGATGTCGTCACCATTGACTAGCATTTGAGGTTAGACTCTTAATTCTGTGGGTCACTACTGGTAACCAGTAAGTTTAACTAGAGGGGTCGGTAAATTAAAAAACAGGAAACATTTACCTCAAGAGAATTATGGTTCTCAAGTATTCTGTGTAGAGAGATTATGGATAAAGGGAATTGGCAATCTAGCATGCTTAACTTAAATCTCATGAATACAGTTTTTCATGATGATGTATTTATTACATGCATCTTTCTTAACATACCTCTCTAAAAATCACCAACTGTATACAGTTAATAGTCCTTTAACAGAAAGTTCAGGTTATAGAGGGAAACTGGCCCTATCAGGTAGCTAGAGACGTACCAGTTGTGAAAATTTAGACAAATGAGTTGACAAATTCCTGAAAATAGCAAATTAAGTCCTTTGTCAAAGTAGTTACTGGACCATACAGAAATAGTCAAAATCTGGAATTTAGAAATTAGAACTGTGATCCTGTGATACACGTTTTCAGATAGACAGATTTCTTTAATATCAAGATTTTTATAAATTTCTACAACATAAGAATTTGTTGACTATGTTAATGCTGTGATGAGGAAATAATTTTAGAGAAAAGATCTACCCATAAGCTGATCTGACAAAAACCACAGACTGATGTCAAATGGACGAAAAACTGAACAAAATGTGTGAAAAATTGACAACTAGAATGGGGGTGTGGGTTGGGGCAGGGGCACAATTAAGGCATCTAAAAAAAATTCCACATGGCTTTGGCTTATTAAAATATTTTACATTTTTTTTTTTTAAAGAAGATCTGAAAACATCTGAAAAACTTGCAAATTGTTTGAAAATCCTGCATGGCAAATTCAGACAGTTTGCAAGCATCATTCGGATGTTTACCAAGAAAAATAAAGAGACCTCTCCCCACAAGACTGCACATGGGAGGTCCTCCCAGTTCTATCTTCTACTGGATGGCAACCCAGAGGTCTGTGCGGCAGTCACAAACAAGGTGTTGTTATCTGGAAGGGAAGGGACTGTGGAATTTCCATTGGTTGGAGAACAACCCAGCTTTAGTTTTTCCAGGTACTCTGCATGTACAGGCTTATGACACTGGAGAACTTTGATGGCATCTTCTACTTTGAACCATTCTCTCTTCCTTCCTAGAAAATAGCAGGACATTGGTCATTATACAGTAAAGTCAATTTTAAAAAGTAGGCCAATGCTTTTATAATGCCCTTCACGCCCTCCCCCCAAATAACTTTACCGTTTTTTTTTTTGAATGACTTGGGACAATATGCTGGTGGAAGAATTTTAAGATAATTCAAGTGTGGACATACATATACTGATCCTCTTTGAAAAAGGGAACCAAAAGTAATTCAAGATGAAAACTATACAAGTACGAAATACTTGAATTAAGAGAATCCAGATGACAAAGGGAAAAGGAACTTACCTATATTAACAGAATCTTCCCAATCTTCTAATATTTCAGTGACAGTAAGAACATAAACATACGTTCTATGCTTTCTGTCTTGGTTCTGCTTGAATATAAAAAGAAAAGCATTTTAATCTCCAGGAGCTAGCTATTACACATTTTTGAGGGAAAAAAGTCAGTTGTGGCATACTACTGCTTAGCAATATTACGCATACTATGCTTGGCATAGGCAAGTATAATCCAGTCATATAACCCAGCACAGAAGTGAATTTTATGTGGGGGGAAAAAAAAACATGTACAATGAGGAAATTAACTCCCCCAAGTAAACTTTTGGCACTTTGATTTCAACACATGTTTTTAAGAGACATGAAGTACCGATAGTTTAAAAAGCTTCCAGGTGAACTATGCGTGGCCAAAGTTAAGAATGGGTTACTCATTTCTGAAGTATTACCTTTTAGTCCCATGTGCTCAAACTCGATTTTTTACCCACATTAAAACTGCCACCTTGTCTTGTTTCTAGATTCAAAATTAAACATACTTTGGTTTTAAAATGAAGGGGCTCATCTTCATCTCAATTAAAAGTTAGCCCTGTCCACTATAGTCCAGGACTTCAGGTAACTGACGGATTTGAAAATTTTTTATTAATTTTTTTTTTTAAGTGGACTCTATGCCTGACCCGGGGCTTGAACTCAAAACCCTGAGATCTAAAGCTGCTTGCTGTATGAACTGAGCCAGCCTGGCAGCCTGATAGTTGCCAGAATTTTTTCTACCACAAACAACCCAATTCACTCAATCCAAATAGCACATTACGTCTTTGGGAAGTAACAGAAACAACAAAAAATGAGAGGCATCTCTCACATAAAACATTACTGTTCATTATTTTTAAGAACTTATTGTTTTACTTCTATGCCTGGAAAATCAATACATTTATTATGCTATGTTCACAGATTCACTGAAATCACCAGGGTGAACAAGGAGGACAATTCTAACTTTCCCTTACATATTCTGAGGAGAAAGATACATTGGTTACTTTTTTCTGCTCAGATTCTATGAAATTTAGCATTTGTAATGCCAATACTACTATTACCACCGACCTGTGTTATAGAAGCTTTATTTATACTGTGAGAAGTTCCCTTCAAAAATCCTGTCAACATACTGAAATGTGCTTGCTATCTGTACCTTGGCTACTCTGAATTCTAGAAAACCCTCAATACATTTTTCACTTTAACCAGGAGATGGTGCTCTTCAATTGGGTAAAGCAAGTGCTGAATTCTGGGAAAGACTGAATACTAAAATTTGAGAACTTTACAGGAGTCATCAATTCTACCAAGTACTGCACAATTTCTGACTTCCGTGGAAAGCCTTTTCCATTATTTTTTTTTTAATTGAGAGGGAGGAAGGGAGGCCTGCCCATGCAAGCGTGAGCAGGGGCAGAGGCTTAAAGAAAAATCCCAAGCAGACCTCCCTGCTAAGCACCAAGGACCCTGAGATCAAGACCTGAGCCACAATCAAGAGTGGGCTGATGTACTGACAAAGCCAACCAGGCACCCCCTTAAAAATAAAATGTTTACGGTTCTACCAGAAGGACAAAACTAACCCTTAAGTAGTACCTTGAAGGAAAAAAAAGCTTAATTCCCTCCCTCTTAATCCTTTTAACTTACTTGCTTACTGATAGTTTTAGTCTGCTCAGGTTGTGCCAGATTATTTGGCTGGTTAGGAAAGAATGGTTATAATTCTATTATTTGAAAGGATTACTTTAGCTACTCACCTCAAATATGCCCAGGAGTCTGCCTAACTTTCCTTTGACTCCAGCCTATTAAAAAAGGATGAAGTAAAATTGTTACCTTTCCTAAGAAAATTTATACTGAAGTTATTTTCTGACTATTTCAACTTTTGGATTTAAGCACAACAGGCCCTCCTATACTAAGCCTGCTTCTGTGAAGGTTTTTTTTGAGCAATGGCAAGATTCACGACCTGTGGTCTGCTATAAAACATGGCTTAATTTATTCCATATGCAAGTTCAGACTGACCAGATTGACTGTCATTTTTTTTTTTTTTAAAGAAATGACAGGGACTGACCAAAAGTTAGACTTTCTACCAATGTGGGACAAATTTAATGAATGAAAAGACGACTTTTCTGTACAAGTATGACCCTTCTTACTTTAAGGACTGTCTTTCTGCCCCACCTCCTTTTTTCTTCACATGGCTCAGGAGGTACAATTCTTTTTCTAATGTTACCCTTCGAATTCAGAGTCCTCATTACTTTTACCCATTACTGTAACAGACCAACTGGAACATCATATCCGCACCACAACTAACACATTGATACCTGCTATATCCTCTATCTAGGAAATGTTCCTCCCTCAGGAAGCGTTCATCCTTTAAGACCCATCTCTATGAAACCTTTCTAACTAGAGAACCAAGACCCAATGAGAGCATTAGAATTTGCTTCCCGTTTATACCCTAACTGCTGCTCAGTAATTTAACAAAGCAAATTCTATCTATGAGCAACTTTAAGAAGATAAGCAGGCCATGTATGCTTTTGTGTATTGTGCGTGCCTCATTTTATTCAGCTTTAGGATAAAACAAAAGCAGTCTGCTTATTCCTCTGACAAGTCTAGCACATGAATGTCTCTGTGCATTCCAGTGTACTACTAGCTGCTCAGAGACAAGGTCCCCATATTATCTACTGATCACTCATCAAGCTTGTCGTCTGTTAAACAATTCTGGGGGACGTCTACATTGCTTTTAGCTCTGTTTTACCAGTTAGCAAATGTATCTTCTTAGCAAAATGCTACCTTAGTTGCCTGCTTAAAAATGTTGAACAAAGAGAGAACCCATGTGACCTGCCTTGTTGTCTTCTCAGTGCACATGTAGCCCAAGCGCCCCACAGACACTGTAAAACTTCCCAAGCACAGCCTGTGTGCAAGGACAGCCAATAAGCTACTGCAGTTTATCTCACCTCTTCGTACACCTCCCTCACGGCAGCGCCACCAGGTTCCTCCTCTGGCTCCATGCCTCCTCCAGGGACAATCCACTGGTCAGGGTACCGGCTGCTGCTCACCAGCAGCACCTGCAAGGAGGAGGACCACCGTACACTCCTGCTGCCCAGGGAGCACCGCAGCCCCCCAACACCACCCTCAAACCTCCACTGGGCTGGGAAGCCCTTCCGCATTAACACACCTTTCAGAGTCATTCAAATAAGAGGAGTGCAGAGTCTATCACAAACAAGCAATGACAGCTTTTGTACACACAGTTTTTCAGAATTCAACAATATTGTGCTCACATTACTACACCATCTGAATGAACCTAATGAAATCACTTTAACTACCAGATTCAATTCGTGACATTCCAATTCTTGGAGACTAACAAAAGATAGAAGCCAAGACTTGGTTTACTAGCCTCAGAGCTGTATGTGCTTAGGTTTGTGGTCATAATATCTGTTTTTTAAATTACAGAATCTTATCATTCTCCCAAATTTTAAGAGTATGTGACCCCAGGCTCATCACTGTTCCCTCACCTATGGAATGTATGAATACTTAAAAGGTATCTAAGACTGAGAAAGGAGTAGGGAGATTCAGGTAAAGCCAATGCTCAGTATATAGAGAGTTCCTATTGTATTTACGCTTACAATTGGGTGGAAAGAAGTAACCTTCATATTCCGAACTAAGTATAAACGAACAAAAGTCACTTCTTTTCTAACAGGCAGCTGTAACTTACAATCTAGAAGAGGGCTGGCAAGCTACAGTGTGTGTACAGCTTGTTTCTGTACAGTCTGGGAGCTAAAAATGGTTTTGCATTTTCAATTATATGAAGTTCAAATTCCAATGTTCATAAATTAGAAAAATCTAGCCACACTCATTCATTTTTACATGTTGTCTATGACTGCTTTCATACTCCCAACAGTAGACCTGGGTAGCTGTGACAGAAAGTGTGGCCCACAAAGCCCCAAAATATCTGGCTCTAAAGGGAAAGTCTGCAGACCTCAATCAAGAGTAGCATTAACCTTGAAATATGCAAGCACTTTTTTAAAAAAAAGGATGGCATTATCAGATTATCCTAGAGGATCATTATTTTAACAGTGCCTGAAATAAGAATTATGTATTTATCTTATGAATGAAAATTTGTGAGCTAGGGTAGGTTAAAATTCACCCTAATTAAAACACAAAAGCTATGATAAATAACCAAAGGTATTTGTGAAGTAACAGGTGCCTTAATCAACTTGAACAAAAATGTTCACCAAATTACCTTGGTATACTGCCTTCAGAACGTAAACCATTCTCACCAGATACATCAATCAATTCAGAGCCAAGTTCAATCTGTGAGGTGTGTACTGGTTGTCCCACATGCATGCCAGTAGTTCTATCTGCTCAGCTCCATCCCTACTGCCAGCAGCTGCTGGAGTGGAGAGCTCACAGCCAGGATGGGAGTTGCCTCCTACTCGAGGAGGCCACCAGGAACGCAACCTTCCCCAACTTGAAGTGCCAGGCTGACAGTAAACAGTTCAGCAACTCCCACCTTTCCCCAAAAAAACCTCTAAAGTTCGGAGTTGGGAGTTCAGGGAACACGTATCCAGGCACATATTCCCTCAATCTGAAAACTAAGCAGCAAATTTTGGCCTATGGACACACCATCATTGCAAAATGATCGATCAACATTCAAGGGGCCTGAGCATTGTTTCCCTCATTCCTCATCTGGAGAGGACTCTATTGCTTCTACTGGGACTTGATTCCTTCAAACGAAATTAACTGGCAAAACAGTGCAAATCCAGAGGAAGCACTACCAGATAACAGCTGGTAAAACCTTAGAGAATAGTTATGGCTGGGACGCCTAGGTGGCTCAGTTGGTTAAGCAGCTCAGGTCATGGTCCTGGGGCCCAGGGATGGAGCCCCTCATTGAAGCCTGCTTCTCCTTCTCCCTGCTGCTGCTCCTGCTTGTGCTGTCAAATAAATAAAATCTTTAAAAAGAAAATATTAATGGCTGACACTGAAGGTACCACACCACCAAGTCCAAATATCGCAATTCTTGTAAAATGAAATGTAAGCCTTAAATTTAAGCTTTCTTAAATATTAGACAACAGGGCTTACATACCAAAATTAGAAATTACAGAGCCAGAATAAGCAAATCCAGCAAGTAGAAAACACTGGTTTGAACTTGAAGATGTTTTTTCCAACTGTACAGATCACAACCAAGGTGTGTTTCATTTCTGGATGCACACACTGAAGGCTGCTGATCTACCATTCAGTACACCAGTACCATCCTCTCTAAAATCAAGCGTCTGTCCTTGTAGGGCTGTTTAGTGTTAATGAGAATGAAACACCCTAAGTCCTGGCCAAGGCACCTGAACTCCCATTACAAATTACTCAATATCCTCAAAAAAAAAAAAAAAAAAAAAAAAGAAAAAGCCATCTTAACATTTCTACAACATCCCCAATCTACTAGATCTGTAATATAGGTTTAGCATGCTCACTGATGCTCTGAAAACATTATTACTGAAGTAACAGAGGTTTTGATATCTCATTCAGTTAGGAGTATACACCAAAACACCAACAGCTGGCAAATCCATCCCTGGTTGTTCATAGGTTTTAAATTCCTTTTCAAATACTTTTCTGGGCATTATTACATTTTGTGTATCCAACAAGGTAATAGTCTGCCACATTAGTGACAAGGTGACAGCTGTGAAGAGGACATTCAGCCTTCCAGATAAGCCAGAGTTGAGACCAAAGGCAAGATTTATAAAAAGGAGGTTAGCCAACCCACCAGGCTGCAGAATTAGACTTGAATCAAACTCAACCTCAAAGCCAGTGCTGTTAGATTGTGAAAAGTGAAGACATTTCCTTGATTCAACCCGCTCACCTTCATATAAGCATTCCTGCTGCTGTACTATCAAACCTCAACCCCTCCTTCCATGTATTGAACAATTATCAGAACACACCACCATTTCCTTATCACAGTTAAGAAGTCAATTCTCACACTTGTCTTTTTGTTAGACAACGTTTTAAGCATTTGGAATGTAAGTAGTAATTATAATGGTCTACTTGGAACCAGCCCTTAGTCTTACTGGACAAAGGTCTGTGAATGAATTGGGAGTATCTCTATACTCTGTATCACCTAGTGTAAGTCCTCCTCACTGGGGGTGTGTAAGAGCTTATAAATGGCGGGGGGCGGGGGATATGCTGTGTAAGGTTTATGTAACGCAGTTATGCCCTCAGAAGATGCAGGTACTTGAAATTCCTATACACCACGTGGCCCCCAAATGTCATTTGTGTTTCAGCTTTTACCCTTATTAACTGTTCTTGGTCACAGTCAGCTTCTGGGAACAACTAGTCATTACAAATGACTACTTCTAGTGGGGGCAAGCTATCTGGAGAAACTCGGTGATCCCTAAATGGAAGAATGAAGAGTTATATTTTGTGAATTATAGTTATTTAGAAGCTGTATTGGGGTTTTTGTACTTTCTTCCCACATTATCATGAACCACGATGCATGAATGATTAAACCATCTCTACTGTAGTAACTATGTTGTAGGTATTTAGCCAAAATTAGGCCAGCAAGCAGCACATTAGGAACACCAGTGTACACACAGACATTTTAAAAGATCAATGATTACTGTATCCATTAACTTATTAATAAACAAATTAGTACTACTTTTTGGACTATACTACAGTGCACTACAGAGGCACAGTGCTAGAGGAGGATCAGAAATATGGGCTCATTTTGGGAAAATGTGCTTAACCCAATGAGATTACTGTTAAGCCTGGAAAAAGATCAAAATTCAAAATCTGAGGTGTGGGTTCTACTGAATGCATTTTTGCACCACCAGAAAGTCAAAAAACCACAGGCTGAAACCAGTGAAGTCAGGGACCATCTGTATGAGATTGGTAGATGGATGAATGCCAAGTTGCGCTAATGACATTTTCTCCTAGTATGTCAATGTTCTGAAGCTCTAGGTAAGCTTTCTTTCACCATTTACAGAAAGCCTTAGTAATACATACCAAGAGCCTGAAACAGATGCAAATTTTGCAGAAGTGCCTTTCCTTTGGAAAGTGGCTGGCTGAGTGGCCTAAGAAGCCCTTTAGGTTTGGGAGAGCTTTAGGCATAGGTGACATTTCCGATGTTTAGAAAAAGCTGCCTTTGGAGAGTTAATTTTAATAAAAGTGGTCTCCATTTGAGGCAAGTTATCTTGTAGGACTTAAAATCTAAAAGGATTTCTGCAAAGCTTAAGCCCCAGAGTTTACATCTGATAAGTCAGACTACCTACTGATCCAAGCAGACAAATGTGGTAGGTAGAGACTTAACCTGTACTAGAAGTCTCTTTCTTATTAAGACTTGTTTTTATTAGGGCTCTGGTTTTGGAATTCTGCTTTCCCTACCAATTCTTTTTAGAACTCTGCTTTCCCTCAAGGCTTAGTTTTAGTGCATGATTTTGTAGAATTCAGACATTTAGTTAATACACATTTGGCATTTAGCAGACTGTAGAATGCAGCCCCTGGCTCAAGGAGCTTAAAAGCTAATTAGGGGAGTAGTGGGTAGTCTTTAAGGCTGTTTTGTTAGTGTTTCTCCCTCACAACTGTGCCTGGATTCCACCCAAAATCAAGTCCTTTCTATTTCTCTTTTTAGCATTCTATCCTATTTTGCTGCCAGATCATCCACGAGCTTGCATACATTTAAAATGTAAATGTTCCTTGTTCAAAACTAAGTGTTCCTTTCTTGCCTAGCAACTCCTTAGCCTTACATTTAAGGTGCTTTTTTTCCCAGCAGTTCTCTGTCCTATGCCATCCTAAGCTGCAGCTCAACTAACCCACAGCCCCAAGTTTTGCTGTCTGTGATGTTTGGTCCTTCCTCTCTCACTGAAATCCAGTGGATCTTAACCCTGGAGCATGTTAAGTTACTCTTCCCTTACTTTATTTCCCTTTATGTAGGTCATTTGTCTACCCTCCCACTGGAGGGTATGTTTCTTAGGAGTTGACACTTTCCATCTCTGCAGCCCTGTTCAAACTCTCATATACCAATAAGTTCAAAATAATCTATTTTTGGTTACCTTTTGTGAATGTATTGTTCTTTTTCACTGTACAAGCACAGTATCCCAGCTAATCAACGGGAAGCTTATTTTGTGGGATTCTGTGTAAGCCCAACTGCCAAAACTTCTATAGGGTCGTTCCCTATAGAAATAACTAGTTGACCAAGAATCAAATGAACAGAAGATTTAGAAATAAAGCACCTGGGCTCAAAATTATCTGCCAGCTTTTGGGACCTTGGGATAAGTTATGTCTGCTGACTTATTTCCTCCTGTACAAGAGCTAATGCTTTTTACCTCACAGGGATGATAAAATGGGCAAATATATACCCCCCCCCCAAATAAAGACTGCTGTTAGGACAACCTTCTTTCCTAAAACAACCTGTTCTCAACTATGGGCTGAGAACTCCAGGAGAAGAACCATACTGGAACACTGTAACTTTTTGTGGTCAAAGAGCAATTACTAGGGACGCCTGGGTGGCTCAGTTGGTTAAGCAGCTGCCTTCGGCTCAGGTCATGATCCCGGCGTCCTGGGATCGAGTCCCGCATCGGGCTCCTTGCTCGTCGGGGAGCCTGCTTCCCCCTCTGCCTCTGCCTGCCATTCTGTCTGCCTGTGCTCGCTCTCTCCCCCTCTCTCTCTCTGATAAATAAATAAAATCTTTAAAAAAAAAAAAAAAAACTAAAAAAAAAAAAAAAAAAAGAGCAATTACTATTATTTTATTTCAATTGACACTCTGTAACATTTCATCCTAAAATAAAGGCATACATTTAAATCTCCCAACCAGGACCTAAGTGGTGTTAACCCAGTGTGTGTGTGTGGGGAATTCTCACCTGTTAGCTAAAGAGGTGGATTCAGGCTGTTTTGTATTCTATCCTTGCAAGGCTACCAGTGTAATTTTAGTAACGTGGGAATAAATTAATAGGAAAACAGCAAGATGTCCTGGAAAGCTAACAGGGGTCATTTTGTAACTATCATATAATGGAAAGAGCCCCCAAAACTCACAACTCCAGAAATGAAGATCCTAGAGAGATACATGTGAAAGTTGGCTGTGCATTTCACTTAGAAAATTCTAGAGCCTTCCCTTAGAACATAAATTCTGACTTGGTTTCTTCATCTGCACTGTACCAGATTTGCCAAGTTTTACATAACAGATTTCTCTAATACTCCAGAGCTTGCTCCTTACTTCATTTTATGTAATGGCCGTAGCACCTTCACTCAACTAGAGGCTAGAAATTTAGCATTTATTACAGTAGGGAACAATTTCCAAGCACAAAAATAATTCATTGATCTACTAAGGTTATCTCTGAAGCATTCTTCAAGCTTTGCTTTTACTACTCACACAATACAGATCATTTCAATTTCCTCCCATTTCCTGTATTTTGTCCTGGGAACTGTTTTATTTTTTTTCCAAAGCATGAATTCCAAGTTCAGGTTATGGCAAGACTTCAAAGTTATCACTTCCAGAGAGTCTTCCAAGCTTAGCCTCACAAAATCTCTCATTCAGCAAATAGTGTGCACCCAACTGCTAAAGAACCCTGTGCCAAGAGCCCAGCATCAGGAGCAAGGAAGGGCTGGATCCTGAATTGTGAATCTATTTATGTCGTTTGGGGAAAGTACTAACAATCTCAACTGTCTCCTCACCTATGAACCAGCACTCAGAGGATGAAATGTAACAAACCTACAGGTCTTCAGGCAAGCAAGCCCCACGTATCCTAAGCACTCAACTAAGAATGTGATTACACAATAGTGAGCAAATCAGACAAGATCCTCGACCTTTCTTGATCACTTTGGGCTCTTCTTTTATATTCAAAGCTTGCTTTTTTCCTAACATGGCCCTCCCTCAACAATGTTCTAATCTTTTTAAATAATGGAATATACTTAATGCTTATTGACTATTTATTCTGTGAATGTTAAAAAATCTTTCCCCTCCCACCTTCTAGCTTTCCTAACTGGGCCCAGGTCATAGTTTTCTTCTGAAAACTCAAGAAAATTTAGGCTAAAAACACTTACAGGCCCCAAACTAAGCACCAATCAGCACTAAAAGGCTTGGTTTCTTAAAATAAATAAATAAAGGCAAAACAAGAGTTTGAAGAGCATCATTTGAAGCACTTTGATTTTCCTCAGCATAGTAAGAACTATGCTACTAACTGTATACACTGTGTCATACTCAGCCTAACTACAGGGATCAGCAGTAAGGAAGCCGTTACATTTCCTATCTCCAGCTTTAGCCTGGTATTTTATTGGACACAGTTGGTTATGGAAGCAGAACTCTTAGTTTTTTCTCTGCCTAATCATTATAGGAATGGCAATGCTTTATAAAAGATTTTCATGGCTACCAATCAACTAGTATTGCCTTAAGCAAATTTAGAACAGTGAACCATTTTAAAATTAAATAAATGTAACATTGAAATAAGGAAAAACTGCTTTCCAGGAAAAACCTCAAGGGCCTCCTATCAACCCAACGCAGGAGTATGAATTACAGAAGACTGACTGCTTACGCTTAGAACAAGGAAGGATGCTCCTCTGCAGATGTCAAACCAAACAGCAAAGTAAAGCAGCCTTGGTAAATAACGCTGAGAACTAGAGACTACGCTCTGAAAATGGCAACTTTGCCCATCTCCCTCTGGCCTTATTCCACATTTTTCACTAGCCATCTTCCTGCTGTCAGAAAACTTTAAAAAAAGGTGGCCTTAAAAAATACATATATCACGGGTAATTATGCCAGGTGCTTACGGGTTAAAGGGTCCACATCCGAGTCCGATTTGAAAAACCAGACTGAATGGGGCTTTATTTTAAAGCACGGGGTCTGTTTGGCCAGTCCACAAACATCCCTAGGTTTAATCAGAAAACGCAAACTGCTGTAACGTTAAAGGAAAATGTAACAGAGGCAGCGGCAGGAGAGCTTGGGTTGCAACACTCACGCCATTTCTGCCGCCTCTGTTAACACTCGAGGTTTATCTGGCTTTACACTCAATTCGCGTGTTAAGATGGTGACTCCCGCCAGAAGCGACCTATTCCGCCCGGGACCTTCCCGCGGGCCAGGAGACGTCTGGGCCTCAGGTCCTCACGCCGCCCACCAGAACACTGGGCTGGGCCAACCCCTTTGTCTCCTCCATCAACCCAGAGAAAGGAAGGAAGGAGGGAGGGCGAGCAGGAGGGAAGGAGGGAGGGGGGCTAATCCCTCCCAGCCCCGGGGCCAGACGAGGAGTCGGGCAGGGAAGGGGGAAGGCGAGGACCCCCACCCCGGCCGGCCGCGCCCCCCACGCCCCCGCCCTGCTCCGGCACCCCAGCCGCGGAGGGTACCGAGCGCGCCGGCGGCCCTCACCTCGTCCTCCTGCTCGCTCCGGAAGCACAGGCACGCCGCCCGCTTCTTGAAGCCCTCGCGGTCATAGGTCCGCGTCTGGTTGGGCTTGAACTTCATCATAGAGGCGGGCTCTTGCTGCCGCTGCTGCTCCGGCCGCCGCCGCGGGGGCCCGGCCGCCGCCACCCCGCCGGGGAGTTGGGGCGCGGGCGAGTCGGGGCACAGGGGGGCGCCGGGAGGCGAGACGGCGGCGCGGGGAGTGGCAGCGAGGCCGGTCAGTCCCGGAGTCGGCGGCCGCTTCGACGCGGGGCAGGGAACAAGCGCGGGTCACTGCAGCCCGGGTGCCGGAGAGGAAACGCCGCCTCTGCCCGGGCGTCCGCCGCTCTCCATGGAGCCCGCCGCCCGCTCGCCTCCGCTCTCTCCTGCTGCCGCTGGAGGTGGCAGCGCCGCCGCCGCTGTCGCTGTCGCCGTCGCCGCCGGGGGGGAAGAGCGAGGCTCGCGCGACGAGAAGACAGTTGTGCGAAGTCCCGGCGTTCAGGCGGCAGCGCCGCGGCAGCTCCGCGCCGCCCCCACCGCGCGTATATTTAAGTGGGCCCGCGCAGCCCCGCCCCCGCGCGCCCCGCCCTGCGCGCGCCCCCGCGCCTGCGTGCCAGGACCGTTGCGGCGGGGGAAGGGCGGCAGGGGGCGGGGTCTCGGCCGCGCGGCCGCGTGGGTTCCGCGGAACCTGAGGCGCCTGCTGAGACACCCGTGAGTAGGAAGCAGCAAAGCCCCCTCCCTCCGTGTGTATAAACACCGCCCCTTGCCCCGCGGAGACCTTAAATGCCGTCTCCAGGAGAGGAGGTCCCCCTGCGCACATCTCACAAAGTTGCACCCGGGTCAGGCAGCGCCTGGAGGCGTCGCGGCGATGGCCGTGTCCGCAGTGACGGACGTCCCGAACTCGCCCGTGAGGTGTTGGGGGGGACGGGAGGGTGAGGCCTAGAAAGGGGAAGACGTCGGTTAAGAGGGTTTTTGTTTGGAGGGTTTTTTGTTTTGGGGGTTTGGTTTTCCGGAGGAAAGAAGGCAGGTTTCTTTCTCCCTTTCCTTCCCTTCCTCTTCCTCTCTTTTCTTTCCCTGTCTCTGTCTCTGTCTCTCTCTTTGCTTAGGGGGTCGTTTGCATTCTTTCAGGAGTCCGTCCAAGCCTTCTTTGAAGCTATAGGTAACGACCTCCACGTGGTCCCACGCTCCGAAACGTATTCATTAATATTGGCGATGGCTAATATTTACCAAGTGTTTTGCACTTGCATTTCACACTAAGTAACGGGCACAGTTAGGGACTGGGGCCAGCACATATAATAGGATTTCTGCCATCTGGGAGTGTCAAGTCTTCTAGGGACTTGGGACAAACCTTTCCATTTCAGATGGTCACTCAGGTTTTAAGATTGGAGCCGGGAGGTCCCCGTGTTACGGAAGCCAACCCCGTCCATCCTGCCCCCTCCACGGAGCCCAGGCTACGTGGCCCAGGAACTCCACAGACTTCCAGCCACCTGTGACCCTTCGGTTTTCATTCCCAGAGGGCCTACTGTGTGCCAGGCACTGGCATCTAAAACCAGCCCCTGCCCTTCCAGAATCTTGGGACTGTGAGAGGAGATATAGTCAAATACCACACAGTCACACAAGTACATGTAAAAACTACAAATGTGATAAGATTGAAGGTGGTGGAGGGTTTCACAGGGGATATGATCAGACCTGCAAGTCAGAAAATGCTTCCTGAGGTGGGAGGTCAAGAGCTGAGGGCCAAAGGAGAAGGAGGAGGGGCTAAGGCCACCAAGAACCTGGTCAGCTTACAAGGTGAAGGAAACTGGGACTCATGCAGAGTCCACTGGGAGAAGGAGCAAGGAGAAATGAATAAGGACCCATGTGGCTGCAAGCAGGGTGGGGGTAGGTGGGTTCCACCCTGGCCCAGAGGGCTGTGAGGCCTGATTGTTCCCAGCCTGGGGTCCCTTGGAGAGTCCAGAGTAGGGCACTGGTCTTCCTGTTCTAGATTCTGACCTCCAGGTTCATGACCACTGCATCTAACTTCACCACCTTCCTATTTCCAGGGCCAGGGAGATGCAAGTTTGTATAATAAGTTAATGTTGGAAAAGGGATTCAAGAAATGAGATTTTACCGTGGCACAATTGGAAATCTTATCAAGTCCATGCAGGGACATTTTCCAAGCCTTAGCTTTCTTACAGAAGCTGCTTGAAATTTATTTCCTGATTTATAAACAGGGACTGAACACATGTAGCTAGGGGCTCCCTTTTGGTTAATATGCAAATATTGTTTTAAGATAATTGGTTCAAATTGACAAAATGAGTAATCTCACCATAGTCTTTTTATTTTATTTTTTAAAAGATTTTATTTATTTATTTGACAGAGATCACAAGTAGGCAGAGAGGCAGACAGAGAGAGAGAGAGAGAGAGGAGGAAGCAGACTCCCCGCTGAGCAAAGAGCCCTACATGGGGCTTGATCCTAGGAACCTGGGATCATGACCTGAACCAAAGGTAGAGGCTTTAACCCACTGAGCCACCCAGCCGCCCCTCACCATAGTCTTTTTGAATGATAAAGAAAATCAAGTTTTTCCTCTGCTTCAAAGGTCTAGCTTCTGGTTTGTGTGTGTAGTGAATATTAGTTTGGATGTTGGTCTACTCAGATCTTTTTCATTTAGTAATTACATGAGGTGAGGCATGAATCAGAATTAACTGAGGAGGAAAGAGGAAGAGACTGGAATAGACTCACTAAAGGGAGGAAAAACTGCACAGAAAACTGGCGAGCATGAGCATGGGACCCCTTGCTTCAGGTTCCAGACCATTGCTTTTGGTTGGAATGATCTTGTGTTCAGGTCTCACCTGCACCAATCACTATATGTAACTTTTCTTACCAGTCAAATAGTATGATATCATTTATACCATCTTGTACAAGACCACAGTGGATCTGAGAGTGCTTTAAAATTATAAAGTATTTAAACATAGGATATTATTAATAAGGACATTACCTTTGGTGATCTGTCCTCCTCCTCCATTTCTTCAAGGAGTAGAGGAATAATGCAGAGAGCTAGGTGCTTGGAAAGGGCTGTGAGTTGTGAGGGAAGGGTTTTAAAAGGAATTTTGTAACATGATTTGAATGGAAGAATGCTATCCTATAAATAACCACCCCTACTTTTTTTGAACCAAAGGCAGAGGCTTTAACCCACTAGTTAAATTAATTCCTCTAGTTAATTTATTTATTTATTGGGTTATTTTTTTGCAATTACTTGAGAAACACCTAAGAGAAGAGGAAATTTTTGTCTGACTAAAATGGTAGAATAGAGAAAGGCTGAATTACAATGCTGGATCCTCATTTTTCTATGTCATTTCCTCCATAGTAGGGTACACACCCCAGCCCAAAGCTCCCTGTTTAGTATTGTCTAACACGTATTTTATGCATCTGAAATGAGCTTAGGCACCATTCAAAGCTTAGATCATATCCAGTCAAATCACAGTTGAGATAGACATTAGGTTGTTTTTCCTCTGCCTGGCCGAAAGGACTGGGCGACACCGGCCAGTTTCCTTGGGGATCAGAGTCCAATTTCAGGTTAATCTGTTTAGTGCACTTAGCACAGTGTTGTCTTACCTGGAATTCAACTACACACGGAGCCATTTCTTGTACTATTTTCAGATATTTGGAGCCATCGGAGAGGAGAACTATCATTCCCTCTCCAGGGTACTTCTTTTCCCTGGGTCCTTTAATGGGAGGCAGTGCAGTGGGGGGTGCCAGGCTGGGTACTTCTCTTGTAATTGACTCACAACGTTACCATAAAGTAAGTTCTGTCTCTCAAGGTAAAACTGATCATGACAAATCATCCCTCCCTCTGTCTTTCCAATGCTAACAACAGCTCGTCAGTTACTGTTACTCAGTGCTGGGTGCTTCTCACGATCACAGCGGAATGATTGCCACAGCAGCATTACGAGACAGCTTCTAATTATTGTCCCCAGTTCACTGGCAAAGATACAGGGATGTCTTTTCTCTCTTTGCCGCCCATATTCTTACCTCCTGCACTGTATCACTGTAAGCTTGTCTTGTCTCTTATTACATGGTGATTATTTTGTATGTGTTATGTTCTGACATGGGATTTCTTTCCTTTTTAAAATGAAAAAGGAGCTTCGCTTAAGGTAGGATGGTAAGAAAAGCTCTTACAGTGCAAAATGGAAGTCGAAGTCTTCGATGCCTGTCATCCAAAGTGATTTTCTTTCTTTTTCAAAAGGCGCAGATTAGAATGGAATAGGCAATAGTTGAAAATTCAAAAGCCTTAAATTAAACTAAAGCTTTAGGATTAAAAATCCTGGAAAGGATTAATGCAACCAGCATTAGCAAGACTTTAAAAGAGACTGTTTGGTTTGCCTGTTTATAAGCTGCTCTTTCATCAAAGTAGAGAAATGATTTTCAGATTTACAACTCATTTTCCATTTCCCCAATTCCTGTTTATAGCAGAGCACTTTGTTTCACACGCATCATGTTTATGTGCAGTTCTGGGTGGCTAATAAAAATGTTTACCGGGAAGCACAGCTCCCACTTTCCTTCTTTATCATTCAGGGAAAGGTATATGCCAAGCGCTTATCTTCTGGGCAAAGGCAGTGACTTGACATTTTCACCACCTTCTTCAGACAGCATTTTAAACTCCTGCTTCATTCAGAATTGCTTGTTTTTACTACATAACAATTCTGCATTTTCATTTGAAGAGAAGAGCTTGAAAAACAATGTTTGCTCATGAGAGACATGTTACTCAATTGTAATGTATGGACCTTGTTTTGTTATATATTAAAAAAAAAATAAACAAGAGGAAAGACATAGGGCAATTAGGGAATGTGAACACTGTTTTATGATATTAAGCAACTGTTGTTATTTTGAGGGGCTATGATGATGTTTGAAAGGGGAACTGCTTACCTCTCAGAGATATATACTAAAATATTCAGAGCTGAAGTGATACGATGTGTGAGATTTCTTTCAAAATAATCTGGGTTGTTGGAGCAGGGAAGATGGGTTGGGAGAGAGGCCATGAGCTGATTGTTGTTGAAGTTGTAAGCCAGTAGGAAAATGGAGGAGATGAAGGAAACAGAAAGGAGAAGAGAGATGTTTTATATTTCATGGGCCATGGAATTGAATCTCTGTACTGTTAGAAAGGTACACACTCATGATATAAGTATTAGATTCTAGCATGACTGGAATGACCAAAAATGCAGTTTGCAAATTAGGCAATGTTTTTATAAAATAAAAAATAGAAAAATAAGACATAAAAATTACCTATGTAAAAAATTGTGACCAATATTATTCCATGAATTGAAAAAAGTTTAATGGTCATTTGTATGTGAAAATTTAATAGTGATTGGTTTGGTTGTCAGCATTCATCCTTGTGTGGTGAAACAGAATTTCATTCTTATAACTAGACTACAAGCCCTAGGAGGGCAGAAAGCCAGGTGATCCAGTGATACTTCTGTGTTACAACTGAGCTATAGGCTATGAGGCAATCTGTAGGTAAATGTTGCTAATTTCTTCTCCTGGCATAGTTACTGTATCATGTATCATATTGCAGATGGAGTCAATCTCTCTCATCTCCCTTTGTCTCCTTCCCTCTCCCTCCCTCCCTCTCTCTCTTTTTTATTTTGTCTCTCTCTCTCTAGCTGTTCATGCTGATTTTTAAATCTGTCCTTGATTTTTGTTTGTTTTGGTTTGGGGCTATATATATTTATGAGGAATGTGATCAACTCAATCCTCAGAGCCTGACATTTGTTTCTGACAGTTTTGGAGATTGGAAAGTCCGAGATCAAGATGCTGGCAGATTCAGCATGTGCTGAGAACTCACTTCCTCATTCATAGATGCTTCCTGGTTCCTTGTGTCCTCACAAGGTGGAAAGGGCAAGGGAGCACTCCTCAGTTTCTTGCAAGGGCACTAATCCCATTCATGTGGACTCTGCCCTTGTGACTTAATCATCTCTTAAAGACCCACTTTCTGATACCATCACATTGGGAATTTGGATTTCAACATATGAATTTTAAAGCAACACAAACATTAAGTCTATAGCAAGTACCTACACCAAGAACTGTAGAATTTCTCTTTATTTATTTATTTATGAAAAGATTTTATTTCATTTATTTGACAGTCAGAGATCACAAGTAGGCAGAGAGGCAGGCATTGGGGGTTGGGGGAAGCAGGCTCCCCACTGAGCAGAGCACCCAATGTGGGGCTCGATCCCAGGACCCCGAGATCATGACCCTAGTGGAAGGCAGCCAGTTAACCCACTGAGCCACCCAGACGCCCCTAGAATTTCTCTTTAAGTGGGACTTCGAGCTGGTGATTTGTTGCAAGAGGAGACTTTTTATAAGCACAGTTTTTTTTTAATAGCATTTGACATAATATTGAGAAACATCCATTGTACATATAAAAGAAAAAAGTGCGGCTATTTTAATGAGCATTAATGGCAGTCTCTTATGGTTTGTCTCCCTCCCCATCCCATCTTGTTTCATATATTCTTTTCCTACCCCCAAGCCCCACATGTTGCCTCTCAACTTCCTCAGGTCAGGGAGATTGTATGATAATTGCCTTTCTCTGATTGACTTATTTCGCTAAGCATAGTTCCATCTACATTGTGGCAAATGGCAAGATTTCATTTCTTTTGATGGCTGCTAGCATTCCATTGTGTATATATACCACATCTTCTTTATCCGTTCATCTGTTGATGGACATCTAGGTTCTTTCCATATTTTGGCTATTGTGGACATTGCTGCTATAAACATTTGGGTGCATGTGCCCCTTTGGATCACTACATTTGTATCTTTAGGGTAAATACCCAGTAGTGCAATTGCTGGGTTGTAGGGTAGCTCTATTTTCAACTTTTTGAGGAACCGCCATGCTGTTTTCCAGAGTGGCTGCACCAGCTTGCATTCCCACCAGCAGTGTAGGAGGGTTCCCCTTTCTCCGCATCTTCGCTAGCAGCTGTCATTTCCTGACTTGTTAATTTTAGCCATTCTGACTGGTGTGAGGTGGTATCTCACTGTGGTTTTGATTTGTATTTCCCTGATGCCGAGTGATGTTGAGCACTTTTTCATGTGTCCATTGGCCATCTGGATGTCTTCTTTGCAGAAAGGTCTGTTCTTGTCCTCTGCCCATTTCTTGATTGGATTATTTGTTCTTTGGGTGTTGAGTTTGATTAAGTTTTTTATAGATTTTGGATACTAGCCCTTTATCTGATATGTCGTTTGCAAATATCTTCTCCCATTCTGTCATTTGTCTTTTGGTTTTGTTAACTGTTTCTTTTGCTGTGCAAAAGCTTTTGATCTTGATGAAGTCCCAATAGCTCATTTTTGCTCTTGCTTGCCTTGCCTTTGGCAATGTTCTTAGGAAGAAGTTGCTGTGGCTGAGGTTCAAGAGGTTGCTGCCTGTGTTCTCATCAAGGATTTTGATGGATTCCTTTCTCACATTGAGGTCCTCCATCTATTTGGAGTCTATTTTTGTGTGTGGTGTAAGGAAATGGTCCAGTTTCATTTTTTTTGCATGTGGCTGTCCAATTTTCCCAACACCATTTGTTGAAGAGATTGTCTTTTTTCCATTAGACATTCTTTCCTGCTTTGTCAAAAATTAGTTGACCATAGAGTTGAGGGTCTATTTCTGGGCTCTCTATTCTGTTCCATCGATCTATGTGTCTATTTTTGTGCCAGTACCATACTGTTATGATGATGACAGCTTTGTAATAGAGCTTGAAATCTGAAATTGTGATGCCACCAACTTTGGCTTTCTTTGTCTACATTCCTCTGGCTCTTGAGGTCTTTTCTGCTTCTATATAAATGTTAGGATTATTTGTTCTATTTCTTTGAAAAAGAAAGGTGGGATTTTGAGAGGGATTGCATTAAACCTGTAGATTGCTTTAGGTATCATAGACATTTTCACAATATTTGTTCTTCCAATCCATGAGCATGGAACATTTTTCCATTTCTTTGTGTCTTCTTCAATTTTTTTCATGAGTACTTTATAGTTTTCTGAGTATAGATTCTTTGCCTCTTTGGTTAGGTTTATTCCTAGATAGCTTATGGTTTGGGGTGCAATTGTAAATGGGATTGACTCCTTAATTTCTCTTTCTTCTGTCTTGTTGTTGGTGTGAAGAAATGCAACTGATTTCTGCACATTGATTTTATATCCTGACACTTTCCCAAAAAAAAAAAAAAAAAAAAAAAAGAAATATATCCTGACATTTTCCTGAATTCCTGTACAAGTTCTAGCAGATTTGGAGTGGAGTCTTTTGGGTTTTCCACATATAGTATCATATCATCTGTAAAGAGTGATAGTTTGATAAAGATTTTGTTTTTAAATAATCTCTACATCCAACATGGGGCTAGAACTCACAACCCCAAGATTGAGAGGCATGCTTCACCAATTCAGCCAGCCATGCTCCCCATTTTTAAACCCAATATAAACATCATGGCAGGCACTGTGGAGGATACAAAAGAAGGTATCACAGTCTTTTCAGGAAACATGAAACAATACAAGTCTAGTCTGGAGTAAACAGTTAAACTCAGTGTGGTCAAGTGCTAAATTGTAACCACATTCAGGCTAGTTGAGGGCTCTTGGTAACTGCTTTTCAACCACAAAAATACACGTGAATACATACATGCCTATGCACAGACCCCCTCATCCCTAATGAAAGTAGCTGTCAACATCAGTTTTCCTTTTTTTTTTTTTTAAAGAAAGTAATACATTAAAGTATGATATATAGAAGATGTGTTCTATTTCAATTGTCTGTTCCCCAAGAATCTTTTACATTCCAGTTTTGTAGAAAAGCCACACTATTTTAAAAGGCAAACAGCCATACACTTACATACAGATGCATTTTCTGTTGATGAATTTTCCAGGCTGAGCCTTTTTATATCTAGTCATTAAAAAAAAAAAAAAGTGAGAAAGAAAGAGAGAGACAGAGAAAGAAACAAGAAAGAGAATAAAAGAAAGAAGTGTTCTACTTTTTTAAAAAGAGCTTGGTAATGTTAAGATAAATATTCACTTACTTAATTTAAACCACACATAGTGTAGATCTTTCTGCTTTTAAGAGACACACTTGCATTCCCCCGTTCTATTTGCCATTTAAAATCTCAATATGGTTTTTCAAATATGTTACTATTTGTAAAGATTCATCTTTATCCCTTTGAACTGTTTGGAAAAATGAATTCTAAAATTGTCTTTGGTTCCTACTTCTATGTAGTTTAACTAGATGAAATTTTAAAAATCCAATTTGAAGAAACTTGGAGATACTTTAAGACAGAATACATCTACAGGCGCCTGAGTGGCTCAATTGGTTAAGCAACTGCCTTCGGCTCAGGTCATGATCCCGGAGTCCCGTGATTGAGTCCCGCATTGAGCTCCCATCTCTACGGGGAGTCTGCTTCTCCCTCTGACCTGCTTTCTCTCTCTCTCTCTCTCTCAAATAAATAAATAAATAAATCTGAAAAAAATAAAAGAATACATCTATATATGCTTCAGGAAAATACTCAGGGTTTATATGTCAGGTTTGAAACAAGTGCAAAACTTCTTTGAGATATCTGATCACAGAAGCACAAGTCATGCCTCCGTAGACTCTCCAACAATGCTGTCTGCCAAAGCCACTGGGACTGTTTAGTCTGTAGGAGAAGGCACGCTGGGCCCAAAGACAAAACATCTGGGTTCTGGTGACAGCATCTTTACTTTCGTCATCTGTTTTCTCATCTCCAAAATAGAGTCAATAATACCTGCCCTACCCATCTCTTAGAGTTTTGTGAAGACAAACTGTTATAAGAAATAATTGGAAACACTTTGGACAAATCATGTAGAGTGATTTCAAAATTTTAAGATAGCTTTCTAAGAAAAAATTGATTTAAGTGAAAATCAAATGAAAGTTTAATGGTGCATAGCATTTTATTTTCCCCAGATTGACACAAAGGTTCAAGGAAGTTGGGTTTTAGGAAGACTCTAAATTCTTTATCACTTGAAAAGCATTTCACAGTGGTGATTCTCACCATATTGAATCTGTTGAAGAACTTCTGGCTCCCTGTTTCTGGTAAAGTCTAAAAGGCATGGGAAAAGATGAATGATTTGATGGAAGACACTTAAGGTAGGTAGGGAATCACTGTTAACAAATGGTTGTTAAAGTTTTTGTTTAAGAAAGTGTTCCTCCAAGGGGTGCCCAGGTGGCTCAGTCAGTTAAATGTCTGACTCTGGGTTTAGGCTTAGGTCATGATATCCAGGTTGTGAATTGGAACCCGTGTGGGACTCTGAGCCCAGCTGTGGCTCTGCTGGAGAGTCTCTCCCTTTCCCTTGGCGTGACCACTCTTTCTTTCTCAAATAATTAAATAAATCTTAAAAAAAAAAAAAAAAAAGAACAAGATTTAAGGACCTGAGGCAAGCTTATCAGTGTCTAGTCCCCATCAAAGGTTCTAATGGGTGGAAAAGTCTGCTAAGTGTCATATTAAGAACTTCTGGTTTCTTGTTCCCACCTTTGTGTTTTTATACCACCTCTTGTGTATTTGTGTTCTTTTTTCAACACTCCTCTCTTTCCTCCAAAGCCTTCCTAGAACTGGTCCCACCTTCAAGTCAACAGAGTTTTGTGAAATACATTATTCTTGAGGAAATATCAGAGTAGTTCCTGCTTTTGTTTATAATTCAGTGATATTGTACCTGTTTTTCTTGGCTAAAGGAAACCAATGACTAAAATGCTTCCTAAACTGTTCCCCTACTGCTGCCTACACCTCATTTACCATTGCTGGTATTGGGAGCTGTTAAAAGGCTTAAATCCATATTATTAATCCAAAATATGTTTTATAGAAACTCAATGCTTAGTAAAAGAGAAATGGTTATATTAAGTATAATAATGTATCCACTTCCAAGAATATTGTGTAGTTATAAAAAACAATGCTTAACTATTTTCTAAAAACAAGGCAAGAGCTTGTTATAAAGTTACTTTTTTAAGTGTTAAAAGTAAATACAATAGAGTCCCAATCATATAAAGATCTTTGAGTATAGGTGGTTACTTTTCCTTTAGACTTAGCTGTATTTTGTCAATTTTCTATCATGAGCATGTTCGTTTTTATATTAGGACAGAGTGTTGAGACTTTTTTTTCAGCCTAGCACTAAGTAAATTGCTTCCACATTGTTTAATAAGAATAAAATTACTTATAATCACAACAATAATGATAAAAATATATGTAATATTCTGCGAGTAACTGGTATATAATAAAGAGTTTCACTTCAGACCACTCAATTTTAAGTCAAATCTAGAGGTCAGCCTGTGTGTGCGAAGTAGGAAGTGATAAGGTTATTGAAGCTTTGTGGTTGACTTCATTTAACCTTGATCACAACTGAAATAGATATCTTGTAAGCCCCACTACTGCCCTCCCCTTCATCCTTCACGATCTCTTCCCTTTCGAACTTCCCATTTTATTTCCATCCCTCCCCAGTGGCTTAAATCAAGGGACAGGAAGGGAAGGAAAAATGGGGCAGGTCAAACTTAAAGGTATAGGAAAGATTCTTTTTTTCCTTACTTCTATCTCTGCAGGCAGGGGAGATCCCTTTGGACAAGTTCTGAGAAATAGAACTATTTCATGTAACTGAGCACTCAACTACTTCAGCTAATGGATCTTGTGACCCAGTTGTGGGAGTGGAGTTGAGTTCCCTTTTTTTCTTAGAGTGACTTTTTAAAAGGCACTGGAGCATGGACCAGTGTCTTTCCTCATTTCTTTCGTTTGAACACTGAAAATACATGGTAATGTTTAATATTACCCCCATTAACATTTTGTGAAATTGATCAAGACCTAAAGCAGCTTTTCTGGCATAAGATTTTGCAATGTCATATTCAATAAAGATTTAGTGAGCAGAGACTGCATAGGGACAAAGAATAGCTTATTTGGAGTCCCCTAAAATCTCCGTTACCTCTCCAAGGACACCCAAAAAATTGTAGTCTGTGATGCAAACAATATTTTTCCCAATCTTAGTTAAGATGTTGGGGAGCAAAGTTGTCTCTTGCCTTTGTTGTTTCTCTAGTAACATATAATTTGTGCATTGAAAGACAAGCCCCTAGATACTAACTAGTAGGGAAGAAAAAATAAATATTTGCAAGCTGAGAAAGAACTATAAGGGATGCATGTCCAGGGTACAGCTCTCCCCAGGGCTCCGGGATGGCTGGCAGTAGAGGTATTGACATGAGAGTATCAGGCAAAGTAGTGAAAGAGGGGCCCAGGCTAAGGGAAGGTCAAGTTCAAAGGCATTGCTGTGTGAAAAAGAATCTTCAGGAAAATGAAAGCTGCTTGCTGAGAATAGTTGAAGATGAGGCCAAAGAAGCAGGCATCAACTATATCACAGACTTAGATTCAGGCTAGGGAGTTCAGACTCTACTGTATGGACCAGGAATATCAAAGTGACCTCAAAAAGAGTTTTACTAGCTGGCACCGCCGTTTTAAAATAGTTTGAGGTTTGAATGCCTTTAAGTGGAACAGGTCTTTTCCAGGTCTGTACTGCCCCCTACTTTGTTGTGTTAAACCCCATGATTTCACATATTTAAATACCTAGTAGTGAAGGCACCTCAGATTGTCTCAAGAAAACTCTGGGTAGGCAATGAAGAGTCGTGAAAGACTAGAATACATAAATGACATGATCATATTTGCACTTCAGGAAGGTTATTCAGGCAGCACTTTTGGAGAATAGGTTTTAGCGACAGTCGGCCTGAACTGGAGGGAAAGACCGATCAGAAAAATATTTAGAGGGTAGGGTCTGTAGGACCTGATAACTGATTGTATGTGGAAAATGAAGGAGGAGGCTTAAATTCTAAGTTCTTGCTCTGCTAAAGGGGTAGATTGCAGTGATAGAGATTGGGGGCTTTGCAAAAGGAATATCAGGGTGGAAGCAATGAAAGGATGTCCAGTTTGAGACCAGCTAAGTCTGATTGGTCCTGTGGGGCGTTTTTGGCAAGCTGTTCAGTGGGCAAGAGATGTGGATGCCCTGGGTATTTGGGGTGAACCCTGGTCTAGAACCAAGCCAGGTTGTTGGGTTGGGGAGCTATTTTTAGCACCATTTGTTTACTAACTTTTTTGGCTGTATCCCAAGGTAAAGTTGGATTTCTGTTCTCATTTGTTCCCACCTACTTCAGTTTTCAGTCTGTATCCATCCTGCAGGGGTTTTAAGGAAGAGGAATGTAATTATTCATTTCATCTTTTTTCCCCCCAAGATTTTATTTATTAATTTGACAGATCACGTAGGCAGAGAGGCAGGCAGAAAGAGAGAGGGGGAAGCAGGCTTCCTGCTGAGCAGAGAGCCCAGCACAGGGCTCAATCCCAGGACCCTGAGATCATGATATGAGCCAAAGGCAGCCAGTTAACCAACTGAGCTCCCCAGGTACCCCTCATTTCATCTTTTTGTGACTTTGTCCTCTCTTTTCCACCCATCAACTAACTACTGTGTGCGCTGTTATTGTCAGCGATTGTGCCTGCATGGTTAACGACCCAGCAGGCCATGCAGAGATCTCTGGGCTGCATGTGAACCCAGCAAGAGCTGGCAGACACCCAGCCTTGGTGGTGAGCACACCTGTTCCCAGGAACACTGACTGGCTTATCTGTAATAGGCCTACTGGAGGGGGTAGGGCTCAGGCTGGGCTGCTTGTGGGGTTGGAAGTAACGGCAAAACCATTCTTAGAAGTTTGGCAGGACGCGTGCAAAGGAACAGCTACTTCTCAGGCCACACAGCATTTGCAATGCCTTCGCAGTTTAAAGCTTTCTCCTCTGGAGCTGAGAGGAATTGGGGTTCTATAAATTAAAAAATACTTAAAGTATGCCTCAAAATGACTATGTTCTTGGTGTAACTTTGGTGTTTGAAGTTGTCTGAGAAATGAGGCAAATGATCAGCGAGCACATACTATGAAGGACCGCCACAAAGGGTGGGACTCCAGTGGTATCCCTCCATGGGAATGTAGAAACTCTGAACCCTGGCGTGGCTCCAGGATGCTTTGGGTAATTGACACGCTACTTTTTGAAAGGGTGTGGAAATATCTAGATTAAGGGCATGAGAGGTTCAATGAAACACATTTGGGCATGCTTGTATATTTGTATTTATTTTAATTATCATAATGCTCATAATGCTCTTTTTGTCTTGAAAAAAGAAATTAAAAAAAAAAATCATCTCCCAAATCGTTTTCCACAGGTACGTATACAAACATTATTGTGATTAACAATGAATTTTGTTATACATTTAGGGGTTTTGTTCCCTATTTAAATTGATGTATAATTTACATAGAATGGAATGTATAGATGTTAAATGTACATTTAGAAGAATTGGCAAATGTATACCTACTCTGTCCCTCTCCTCCCCCCAAGACATATTCCAAGATTAGAACATTTCCATCCCTCTAGAAATTTCCCTGACCTCTTTTCATATCAGTATCTACTCTCTTCACCTGTTCTCTACCCTCCCAGCTAACCTCTGTTCTGATGTCTATTGCTACAGATTGGTTTTTACCTGTTCTTGAACTTCATAAAAATGAAACACACAAGTACAAAAAGTTTTGTATTTTTTTCTGTTAAATCTAATAACATATATGAATGATTTCCATCTCAGCAATATTTATCCACATCACTTTAATGGAAAAATAATACTGCTTTTTATTAATGCAATGTACCATATTTATTTATTTAATCTGCTCCTATAGGGGAACATTTTGATTTCTTTAATTTTCTTCTTTCCCCTCTTCCTTCCTTCCTTGCTATCCCTGTTACCAATGTCATTATAGGCAAGTCTGCATATGAGACAATGTGAGGTTACATTCCTAGAAGTGGAGTTGCTGTGTCAAATAAAAGCGCCTTTAAAAAAATGCACATTAAAGGGACATTGTCAAATGATCTCCAAAAAGACAGCCTTCATTTATTTCTTAGTATTGTCAAAACATGTTAAACTTGTTTTGTCATACCCTCACCAACATTGCGAATTGGGGGGAAAATCTTTGATCTTAGTCAGTTTTATAGTATAAACCCAGTATTTCATTTTAATCTGTATTTCTCTTATTATTAATGACATCGAAGACTTTTTCTTTTGAGGAATATTTCATTTTCATTTTGTCATTTTACAGTGGAAATGAATGGTCTTTTTTATAAAAAATTAATTTTCCAAATGATCAATAGCTGGCTATGGAAAAAATAATCCTACTGAAGATGGGAGGATAAAAATAAATCAAGGAACAAAGCCACAAGCCAAATATTCTGTCTCTGTTACTTTTAGCGAATGGTCTAACTCCGTAGTGATTGACATTTGCCTTATTCTGTAATTGATTTTGCCTAGTTTTTGCTTTTCAGGTAGTGTTTTTGTTTTCAGTTACTTTTAGAACAGTTTTACTTCTGCTTGAGAAAAAAAATTAAATTCAGTTTTGCATGACCATGTTTTTAAATAAAAGTGAACCCACTAAGGATACATTTAAGCCAGGACATACCTTAGAAATTTTAGGAATGAGGTGTTTTTTTTTTTTTTTTTTTTTTTTTTAAGATTTTATTTATTTATTTGACAGAAAGAGAGCACAAGCACAGGGAGCAGGAGAGGGAGAAGCAGGCTCTCCACTGAGCAGGGAGCCCAATGCAGGGCTCTATGCAGGGCTCGATTACAGGACCCTGGCTGGAATCATGACCTGAACTGAAGGCAGATGCTTAACGGACTGAGTACCCCAAGCATCCCAGCTTTAGGAATGAGTAGGGGAGAACCAAATAGCCAGTGTTTAGGAACCCATGTGCTTTTTGCAAAGTCACCCAGTAACAAAGTGAGTGAGGTTTGTAAACATTCCAACCTTTTGTGTCTAGTCCCAGGGCTGGTTGATGCCATCTGTTAGTATATCACAATTTTATTTCAAACTCATCATCATCAATAGGTATATACAAAGAGGTCCATTTTTTCTAACATTTTTAAGGGAACCAGGTGTTTTAGTTGTAGCTCAGTTGAACTTGGGATAGCTCAGTTCCTTATTTGTAGAATTGAGGGGGTTGGTTAAATTTACTCCAAAGTTCTCCTTGGGACTTTTTTTTTTTTTTAATTTTATTTACTTACTTGACACAGAGAGAGAAAGAGAGAAAGAGAAAAACCAAGCAGGCGGGAGTGGCAGGCAGAAGGGGAGGGAGAACTAGGCTCCCTGCTGAGCAGAGAGCCCAACTGTGGGGCTCCATCCCAAGACCCTAGGATCATGACCTGAGCCAAAGACAGAGGCTTTAACCCCCTGAGCCACCCAGGCACACTGGGACCTAAAAATCTTAAGATAGAGAAATTTATCATTGTTACAATAAATGTTAGTGAGAATTTTTATGATAATAGAGATTTATAAATAAATAGCACTTCGATAATTTCTTGTTTTGGGAATGTCCACAGAGCTATTTAAAGATTGAATAAGCTTATAGGCAGTAGGGTAGAATGCAGATTCTGGAGTTGTGGGTCTGAAACCCAGCTCCACCACTTACTATCTGTGTAGTCTTCAGCTAGTTACTTAATCTCTGTTTTTCAGTTTGTTCATTTGTAAGTGGGGATAATAACTGTCTGTTTCAAATTTTTGTCCGATACATGGGAAATACCCAGGATGGGGGCACCTGTGTGGCTCAGTGGGTTTAAGCATCTGCCTTTGGCTCAGGTCATGATCCTAGGGTCCTGGGATCGAGCCCTGCCTCTGGCTCCCCACTCAGCAGGGAGTATGCTTCTCTCTCCCTCTGCCCCTCCCTCTGCTTGTGCCCTCTCTTGCTCACTCTCTCAAATAAATAAAATCTTAAAAAAAAAAGTACCGAGTATATGGCAGCTGCTGTTATTATTTTTGTCACCAACATCACCAACACAATCAGAATGTATAGAATTGAACAGAAGCAACCATCACTTTATTTTTCATCAATCTACTCTAATTTATATTCGAAACTTTTAGACTGGTTATTCGTACTGTCAGATATACAATGAATCTGATCCACTCATCCCATCTGAAAGGATATATTAGCAGAAAATCTTCTCTACTCCTTCGCAGGCTCTCCTTTCTTACTCAACCACTCTCTCGAGTTGGTGGTGTTGATGGCCATTCACCTTGTGAAGGTCTAGCTGGTTTAGAAGGAAGCCTGGAACCCCTGTGGCCTGATGGCATCCACTTCCTAAACCTCTTCCCTTCTGAGTCCGTGCCACGGTTACAATGGAGAAACCACCGTGCAGATTTCCAGAGGGGGTGCACTCGCTCCCCACTACGTAGTCCCAGAGAGACAGGTATGAAGCACTCACTCATAGATGGCCCGGAAAACTCCCCTGCAGTGTCCTTCCACTAAATCCTCTCTGACCATATGTGACTTCACCTGAAAGGTCTGCTCTTGTTTTGATGACCAGGCCAACTGTCATTTCCAACCCTTCCTTCAGCTTACCTATGTAATAGCTCCCGTGTCTTACAGTCAGTTATGCATCAGTCTGTCTTCCTTGCTAGCCTAGATGAGAAGCTCCGTGAGCGCATATGCAATGAATAAATGAATGCATGAACAGCACAGTTCCCATCCTTGATAGTGATCAGGACTGGTCTAAGACAATGTTTTCAGAGATCTCACAGATACTGTAACTCCTTCAAGCACTGGAACCTGTCCCACTTCCCCCACCAGGGGGATTCTCTCATGCCTGCCTGTCACTGTCAGCTCTGTCACACCACCCTGAAGACTGCTTGCATTTTCCCCATTTTACAGATGAGGACACCTGAAACTCAGAGAACTATAAAGCAACTAGTCTAAGACTCTGTATTAGCAAATGGATTGGATTCGAGGTTTGTCTGACTTCAAAGCACAATGCTCTTTCCACCATACTACATTGTCTCCAGAAAGAGGACTGGCAGGTGGTGAGGTCTGTCACATGGTTGTCCCACCTCACGTTTATATGGGTAGAACTCCAAAGCTTTTACCAATAGGTCTTACTTACTGTTTTGAGGCGTGAGAGAAGGTGGGTGGTGGAGTCTGTTTTGAATGTGGCAGACAGCTTGAAATGTCACCACCAGCTTGCCACTGATACTTAAATTTCTTCTGACTCAGGGACTGCTCCCCATTAAAGCAATTAAATCTATGTGGGAGGAGCAAGGCGTCTGTCGTAAGTCATTCTCATCTTAAGTGCCTTATCAGTTCAAGCCCAGATGATGTAGGTTTGGAAGTGAATATATGTCAACCTAAATAAAGAGGTAAATTTACTAGAAATTGAGGTTATTTGCAAATAGTGGAGGAATTGCAGTTTTGGAAATGCATGCTGTAGCAAGCTACAGGCAAGTCTGTTGAGGGTTTTTGGGCAGACTTAGGAATAGGGAATGCGAAGAGGGGGAAGTCCAGCCAGAGTCCAAAGCAGTAAGTTCATTGGCTGGAGGATGGGAGCGATTCCTGTTGGTTGGTCATTGGTGAGGAAACAAGCCTCATCTTCTGTAAATCGGGCATTTTTGGGAAATCAGTGTCTAGGTGCTTAAGTTCTGTTCTTCTGATGGCATGTGCATGAAATTCCTCATTTTATATCCTCCAGTTCAATTTGAGATTGAAATCCTCTCACATGATAATTTTGAGAGAGAATTAAATATATATTAATATTAATAAATGTATATATTTTGTCATAGTACAGTTACATAGAATTAAATATATCTTTATTAATACTAATATTAACAAAAGTAGATTAAGATAATAATAGGTTATCTATTTTAATCTATTTTAATAGATTAAGATAATCTCTCTTGTTGTCATTCTCCTAGACATAATTAAGAAATGAATTGGGGTTTCTTTTTTTGTCTTTAGAGCAAAATTTTAATTGTTCTTGAGTCATCTACTAAGTATAAGAACAGATCGCTATTTAAGGGAATCCAAAGAAGGGTTTTAGTACTTTAATTTTCTAGAAGATTAATCTGGTAAATATATGTTTTGGTATTTTTATAAGGGCTGCATTTACATATGACAGCACCTTGGTTTTTTCGTTTGTTTTAAATTCTAAAGCAATACATCGGAACTAAGTTAAGGCAATGAAATTCCATACTTCTCATTCTTGCTGCCCTTGAATGGTCACAGTAGGCTCAATAAAATATATCTAGAAAGATGTAAATACCATATTGTGTCTTTCTTAGTATTGTCGAAGCGTTAAAAGGTCCCCCCCCCCACAGAAGGATCAAGATAAGAGCAATATTATTAAGTTTGCATTTATGAGGAAAGATAGTTTTTTGTTATAAAGGAGTTAACAGTGGATTTAGTGTTAAGAGGCTCCAAAAATCAGAAATAGCCTGACAGGGGAACAATGCCTGTCATTAGATGCAATTGCTGCATAAATGGTCTTTCTCTTTTAAAGAGTGCAGTTTATAGTAATTGAAAAAAAATCCCATGTGCCATTTTCATTGTTTGCTCCATTTGTTTGCTTTCTTTGTAATTGAATTTCACACAAAGGAGAGAATGAAAACAATTTTCAGGTGCATCACTGCATTTTCTACAGATTCTTTAATTTTAGAGCTTAGCTCTTGTTAAGTATTCTCTAGGGGGTATGTAGTTTTCTGTGTGTGTGTGTGTGTATGTGTGAGTGTGTGTGTGTGTGTGATGCTGTTCAAAGATGGAAAATGACATTTCTTTTGAAACCAGCCTCTGATTTGATTGAATGTTGTGTTTTTTAAAACAGCAAAAATTGACTTTCAATCACATTTTGAGTTTATTTCTAGCCATTTGCCAGAACGAGCCTTTATTGAAATTAGGAGACAAAATTGTATTTCACGTTTGCTAGTGCTGTCTTTCCAAAGCCACAGAAACACAGATATATAGTATTCTGCCACACAAGTATTTAAAAAAAACAAACAAACAGATGCAGTTTTCAATCATACCACATTTTCCACATTTTTGTCAGTGTTTGGGTATTTATACCTGGGTGAAATAAATTTGGGAATAAGGTAGTATGTCCTCATTTTGAAGCAGCAAACCTTTGCTGCTGTTTCATTTTATGAATGGTGTGTGGAGTTGGCTTGTAGGAATAAATAGGGAACTGTAAGACATAGAGTAACATTCAAGGGACTAGGGGAAAGGCATCAAAATGGTTTTCATGGAGTTCAGCTATACACTCATGGATATGGGGAGCAGAGTGGTTTGCCTTTAAGTTTAATTTTTGTAACTTTGGGCCTGCTACCTAGCATCACAGCAGACAAAAGAAATACTAAAAAGACATTTTTGAACACAGATGTCTGAATCTCATTATATTTGCTTTTTTTTTTTTTTAAGATTTTATTTGTTTGAAAGAGTGAGCGAGACAGAGAGCACAGGAAGAGTGGCAGGCAAAAGGAGAGGGGGAAGTAGACTCCCCGCTGAGCAGGGAGCCAGATGGGAACTCCGTTCTGGGACCCTGGGACCATGACCTGAGCCGAAGGCAGATGCTTAACTGACTGAGCCACCCAGACACCCCTCATTATATTAGATTTTAATTATCAAAAGGTGGTTCTGTGAGACTCTGATCAGTCTGATAAACCATTGGGAAGAAGGAACTAGTGCAGTTCTATGAACAAGAACAGTATTGATGGATTAGAGGGAAAGAATAGTAGCTCAAAATTTTGGATTCTTGGGCACCTGGGTGGGCTCAGTGGGTTAAACCTCTGCCTTCAATGGAGCCCCACATCAGGCTCTCTGCTCAGCCGGGAGCCCATTTCCTCCTCACTAGCTCTGCCTGCTTCTCTGCCTACTTGTGATCTCTGTCTGTCTAATAAATGAATAAAAAAAAATGTGGATTCTTTTAAGAAAACTGGTCCTGGAGTACCTGGGTGGCTCAGTCATTAAGCGTCTGCCTTCGGCTCGGGTTGTGATCCCGGGTCCTGGGATCAAGCCCCACCTGCTCTGCGGGAAGCCTGCTTCTCCCTCTCCCAGTCCCCCTGCTTGTGTTACTTCTCTCACTGTGTCTCTCTCTGTCAAATAAATAAATTAATAAAAAAAAAAAAAAAAAGAAAGAAAGAAAAGAAAACTGGTCCCAAGACAGGAATCTCCTTGTCTTTTCAATTTATCTCCCACAAGAGGTAATGAGGAAATAGGGATTCGGTGTCATCCAATCTAGACTTTAGATTAAGACATTTTAAAAAAGCCTCATAGCTCTTCATTGAGATCATTTGGCTCTAGAATATTGTATTAGCAGTCTTAGTGTAAATGCTTATAAATATGTAGAACATATTTAGAACATCTTAATTTGGGGATGCTTTAGGTCAGTTTCCACACTGCATTTTACACTGTGTGAAAATTTTGTTAAGCTCTGGGCCGATCTCAAGATCTACAGATCTACAGATCTCATTAGGATCTGTAGAAAATATGACAAACACAGTGACACAACTGACTTAAAAAGGAATAGTCCAATATCCTGGTGAATAATTTGTTGCCACTATAATATTTATTAAAATCTGTGGATCTTTGGAAACAATGTCATTCTTGATCTCCTTAAGCTATTTTCTGTTGACTGCTGTGATTCAGTGACCTGTTACACTTGGCTTTCTATGATGTGTGCATTTGCCTCACTTCTTTGATGATGTTTTATCACCTTTGTATCTCCCTAGCCACTCAATAAATACTTTAATGAATCAAAAGAAAACCTATGGATCTAAGCAAGATACAATCTTCAAACATCTATTCTTCTAATAAGCAGAATGGTCAGTGTTAGGAGACAATTTCCATGGGTCTCTCACATTTCTGCCTGTCTTGTGACCAGAGGCATTGACTGTATTCCTTCCTAAGTGGTCTTGGAACATAGAAGTACTCTGTCCTTCTGGAGCAAAGGAACTGGTGTATTCGCTGCCTATTATAAAAGATTTGGCATTCCTTTTCTGAAATGCAAACCAGTGCATGTGCAGATGCTATCTGGCTTCTTTCATGTCACCTTGTGGGGATTGGGACTCTGGGAACCAGTGCAAGAAAGTGCTGATACTCTGGCTACTGACATTGATGTGAGTAATAAAATCCTTTGTGTCTGACTCAGGAGTCTCATGCCTTTTACCAGCATGCATAAAACTGTGGCAGGCTTACTGTTAATTTGCGAGTCAGATATAATCTCAGAGCCCTCACAGTCCTTGGTAGTCAGTACCATAATTCATAGACAAATTTCTTCTTCATGTGTGCCTGTAATTTTTATGGCCTTCCTAGATGTGTAACTAGTAAAAGAAATTATTTTCTAAATAATACCAAATACTACATAATTTGGGACACCTGGGTGGCTCAGTCAGTAAAGTGTCTCCTCTTGATTTTGACTTACGGCATGATCTCAGGTTCCTGGGACTGAGCCCTGCATCAGGCTCCGCACTTGAGTCTGCTTGGGATTCTCTCTCCCTCTGCCACTCTCCCTGCTTGTGCTCTGTCTGTCTCTCAAACAAATAAATGGAATATTAAAAAAAAAAAAAAAAAGAGCAAGACCTCTGTAATCATCTGGACTGGGTTTGTGTTCTGGTTCCACCTTTGTGGAAGCTTAGAGCAGCCTTTGACTTAGCTTCTCTAGGTCTGTCACCTTTAAAAAGGAATTTGGAGCAATACTCCCTCCCTTAAAGAATGGCTGTCATCATGAAATGAGGTAATGCAATGGCACAGTGCAAGGCACCTAGGGAATTCGCACCAAATGCTAGTTATTATAATTAGATATTTGTTAAGTATGTGTCTGACAACTAACGAATGACTCAGGAAATCCATCCAGAAATAACGCAATAGTGTTCATTATTCATCCCAAACAAATTGTTTTTAAGACAGAGACCATTTTAGATTTATCAGTTTCTCTGCCACTAGTGCAGTTCCCATGGTTTCCCTAAGCATTTTTCTGTTTCTTTTCAAGTCTTGCTGGGAGTTAATTCAAATCCTGGCTGTCCACAAATGATTTGGCCCTTAGGGACTTGGGAATTTCATTTCCACTTGAACAGCTTTATAGGGACTCCTCTATCAGAATAAAAGTAGGATGTCAAGTTTCTTGGCCAAAATCTTCACTTTTATTTTCTTTCAGAGCCATATAAGAGAATGTTTCTTTTTCATCTGTTATTTGCAACTGGCAAAGCCAGTAAGCTGACCTTACGATCCTATTATCTTTTGTTCACATAGTTCACAAAAGCTGCTGTCCAAATTTTACGATTTTTTTTCTAAAAATTAAATACTTTTAACTATTACTAAGTGAAAAATAGAAATGTAAGAGTTTTAGAAAATGTGACTGTCCATTTGTTCTCAAACACAGTGAACAAATGGGAAGTTCACTGCTCCTTAGAGAAATGAGAAAAATAAATATAATGTAAAAAATCTCTCTTAAAGCTAAATATAATGGTAAAAGTCATGTATTTTGATGTTGTGTTCTCCTTAAATTTTTATGTTATTTAAATATTTTTTCTATGAAATGTTGCTTATGTACTGGGTTTTTAAAAAGTATTTTTTTTTTTTCCAGGAAGAAAAAGGCAAACTCATACAGATTTCCTTAAATTCTTTTTTAAAAAAATTTGTTTTTGAAGTCTCAAAGTCTGAGAACCAGGAATTTGTGAACACTTATGCAAGGCTTCTAGAAGCCAGACTCTGTTTTAAGAGTTTTACATACATTAATTGATGTAATTCTTAACAGCAACTTTATGAGGTGAGGAAATTTATAGGTGAGGAAACAGAGAAACATAAGAGTTAAGTAACCTGCCCGAGTTCACATAGCTAACAAATGGTGAACCTTAGGTCTAAAATCCAGGATTATAAAGCTAATCTCTTCCTTTCCTTCCTTCCATTGAGCTAGAAATCTCAATCCAGTATTTTAATATGTGGAGGGCATTTTGGCAGTATCTCCAAAAGATTCAAAAATATTATCTGTAGTTTGACACAGCATTTCTAGAAATTCATTCGAAGGAAACAAAGAACTGTGCCAAGATATATGTACAAGTTTATTATTATTTTTTAAGGATTTTATTTATTCACTTGAGAGAGAGTGAGTAAGCAGGAGCAGAGGAGAGCTGGTGAGAAGCAGAGGTGAGAAGCAGAGGGACAGGGAGGAGCAGACCCCTTGCTGAGCGGGGAGCCCATGTGGGACTCCATCTGTGACTCTGGGATCATGACACTTAACAAACTAAGCCACCCAGGTGCCCCTGTATAAGGGTATTAATTACAGTATTATTTTTATTGGAGAAAAATAGAACTAACCAAATGCCCCACATACAGGGGATTGTTTTAAATAATAGATAGGGGGGCGCCTGGGTGGCTTACTGGTTTAAAGCCTCTGCCTTCAGCTCGGGTCATGGCCCCAGGGTTCTGGGATTGAGCCCACATCGGGCTCTCTGCTCCATGGGGAGCCTGCTTCCTCCTCTCTCTCTGCCTGCCTCTCCACCTAATTGTAATCTCTGTCAAATAAATAACTAAAATCTTTTTTAAAAAAATTAAATAAATAAATAATAGATAGGACAGTCATGCAAAAGAATACTAGTAATTATTAATTTACTAGCAAGTAAGTTCACTTAACTTACTAGTAAGTAAATTAATTGATTTAGGTGTTTCAGCTGAGTCTTACAAAATCCTGGCATTCATCTGATCTGCAGATTTCTTCTCTCTCTTTTTTTTTTTAAAGATTTTATTTATTTATTTGAGAGAGAGACAGCAAGAGAGAAGAGAGAGTCAGAAGGAGAAACAGACTCCCCAAGGAGCTGTGAGCCAGATGCGGGACTCAAAACCAGGACTCCAGGATCATGACCTGAGCCAAAGGCAGTCACTTAACCAACTGAGCCACCTAGGTGCCCATGGGCTCTGCAGATTTCTTATCTGAATTCCATAAATTCTTATGGAGATTGGTGTATGGTTTTCTCCTCATCCCTGATTGAACTTTGTGTTTGTAAAACCTGTTCTCATAGATTTAAGATGAGTAAATACTGTACATTTGAATAGTAGCCCATCTCCATGAGTTGACTAATGCCTTATTTATTTATTTATTTATTTTAATGAGGATGCTATGCAGACTAAGCCAATTTTCACCATCAGCTCTCTAGTTATGGTGTGATAGTGAGTGTCTCCATCAGGGTTTTCCAGCTGGCTAAATGTGTCGTCCTGTCCTCAGTATATTTTTTTCTACTAAACATAACCAGACTTCTCTTTGCTAAACTAGCCTGTAATCAGCAGAATTCCTGAGAGGGAGGTTCTTCCCCATTATATTTTATTCAACTTTATGTAATGAGCTTCTCTGGTCTAATCAACTAGAATTCCTTGAAACCACTGAAAGAGTAAGTGTAATTAGTGACTGGTGTGGACAACACAAATGGATCTCCCCCACCATCACTCCAGTTAAAAACTCTTGAAAACGTGACTGTATCATGGTGTAAGGGAAGAGGCATTTGTTTTTAACAGAATTGTGAATTTGCTTTAGCTGTTCCCTGTGGGATGCTGGCAAGTTATTTTATCTTTCTAAGCATTTCTAAGTTTTTTGTCAGTAAAATGGAAATTACTATCTTTCAGTTTGTTACGTGGATTACATAAAATACATTCGAGCACTCAACCAATGTTGACGTAGAAGGAGTATGGCTAATTTAGATATGGGAGTCGGGGAAAGTTCCATCAATTTAACTTTTCCCCTGTACCCATCGCCTCAAATGCTGGAGGTAATTTCAGACATCTCCAGTAATAGAGAAATAGATTAGATTTTAGATTTGAAATGTTTCCTACATTTTAGCCTCAGAAAATCTCTATTTTCTCTAGAATTTTACAACTTATATTAAAGATAGTATTATACCCACTCTTTGCTGTGTAATCTTGCAGAGTTCTCTAGCCAAAAGCAATAAATTTCACTCTGGCAAGATCAAAGACTAGTCAGATAGTATGAATATAAAATATTGTGCTACTTTTTAAACGTATGGTCCATTTGGGGCACCGAGGTAGCTCAGTCGTTAAGCGTCTGCCTTCGGCTCAGGTCATGATCCCAGGATCCTGGGACTGAGCCCTGCAGCAGGCTGCCTGCTCAGTGGGAAACCTGCTTTTTCCTCCCCACTCTCCCTGCTTGTGTTCCCTCTCTCACTGTGTGTTGCTTCCGGAACATTCCCTTCACCCCACAGTCCTCCTAACCAACTCTGACTCTCAAGTCATCAGACCAAATCTTCTATTGCCTCTTCCTTCTAACATACACCCTTGTTTCTTACAATTTTAGCTCCAGATCCCTCTCTCTTGCAGTATGTCTGCCATACTTTCAGATGATTGTTTTATCCTTACAGGTTCTGTTTTCATTATCTGGTCTTGGCTTTCTTTAGATTCCCCTCCTCCAAAGACCTGGCCCCACCCCACCTCATGTACTCAGACCCACAGTCGGTCCTTGGACTTAGTCATGGACTTACATCCATGAGTGTAACCTATTCCCAATCTGCCTCTAAAGTGCTAGCTATTATTGTCATTATTGCTATTTTTACAGAATGTGTTGAATTGCCTTGCTCACAGTTTGGATCATGGCAGGCAAATAAGTTCCATTCTTTCAGCCCCATTTGCTCTATTCAGGGGCTATGGTGTGGATGAGTGAAGAGCAGGTATTGGTGATAGGACAGCTGGGCAGAGAAGCAAGAGGAGCTGAATAATGAAGGGCTTGAGGGCTTGGAATTAAGCTTTGAAGAAAGAGGTAAAGCCTGGGGGACAGGAGAGGATAGAAAAATATTCTATTCTGGAAGAACAGGATGGCTAACCTGCATGTCAGGAGGTGAGATATTGGCTAAGAAACAGTAAGCAGATTATAAACTTGAGGTTCTCGGGACCAGCAAGGGTAGAATAGAGAGGTTAGAGGCAGCCCAGGGGACACAAGGAGAAGAAAATGTTCCAGAGCACACAGTAGGGGCTGAATAAATATTTGTTGAATAAATGAATAAATTATATGGCTCCAGGCATAGGGTTTTGTTGTTCTCTCATCCAGTCTTGGGCCCAGAAGTGCAAGGCTATCACATTTTAGGCAGGTATGGGGGGGTGGGGAAGGTTGATCATCAGCTGTTGCTAGCACATTTCTTGTGCAAATTAGAAGTGACTCCATATCTGGGCAGATAGATTAGAAAGGGTTTCCACTTCTTAAGGTTCTAAGCAATTTTGTGTCAGTAATGTATGTTTTGGATCTTTGCACCCCTATCTTTGGGGATAGGTTGGGCAGGTAAGTTTCGAAAGTCCATTCTTGAACTATCCCCCGACCCCTACCCCAGCTCAGTAGTCTTTAGACTTTTTGAACCTGGGCTCCTGCAGTCTCTGAAGCCAGAAATTCTTCTCTTAACATTTCTGCTCAGGCCTCCTGCTGCCTTTTTTTTTTTTTTTTTTTTTTAAAGATTTTTATTTATTTATTTTATGGACAGAGATCACAAGCAGGCAGAGAGAGGAAGGGAAGCAGACTCCCTGCTCAGCAGGGAGCCAGATGCAGGGAGCCAGATGTCGGACTCAATGCCAGGACCCTGGGATCATGACCTGAGGCAAAGGCAGAGGCTTAAACCACTGAGTCACCCAGGAGAAGGGATTTACTTCTCATTTTGTTGGGGTTAAAAATAAAAAAAAAGGAAAACGTAATGGGTTTATGATGAGACTCCTGTTTACTTTCTGTGTCAGACATTATCGACACTTTCCTCATTTTCAGGACTCACAGCCATCTTCCCAGGCAAATATGAATTACATTATTTTTATGGAGGTCGGCAGAGAGTCTGCAGCTTGGGCCAGGTGTGGAGTGAGGAGAGGAGTGAAGACTCAGACTCCAAGTGTTCCACTGCGCCTCATATTTGCTCTATTTTCCTTCTGGTGACATACACCACTAGCTGTTAACTTGCTGGAGTTAGGCATTGTTTTATTTATTTGTTTTTTCCCACCTTTGTGTCTTTCCCAGAGTTTAGCATCATCTCTGACACTAAAAAATTGTTGAATAAAGGGCAGTGGAGTTGAATTGAATGTGCGTGAGCAAAGGCTGCTGACTACCAGCCTTCCCTCTCTGCTGCTGACATTTTCACTTTGGGCATCAGTCATTGTATGGCTGTCCTCATAATTCACTTCTTCCACCTTCCACTCCGAAGGAAACACTTCACATTATGGGATTCTGCCTGGTCCAATGAGCTGCATTCGTTTGATGCCTGAAGAGACAGATCTGGAAACATTCTTTTCCTGGTGGCTCCTGTCCTTAACTAGGGGCTAACCATTTCCCGTGCGGTCCCCATTTGCTCTTATTTGGTTCTTGTATTCGGAAGTGTATCCAAGGATTCTCATAAAAGGTATATATGGAATTTTTTTTTTTTTTTTTTTGGCCCCAATACAACGCTGTGCTGTCCTCGGCTCAGGTCATGATCCTAGGATCCCAGGATTGAGTGCCACATCAGGCTCCCTTGCTCAGTGAGGAATCTGCTTTTCCCTCTTCTTCTGCTTCTCCCCCAACTTGTGCACGTTCTCTCTCTCAAATAAATAAAAAATCATTAAAAGAAAATTTTGAAATGTGTAATGAACAATTGTCTGCTTTTAAACTTCCATTGAATGATACAGCTTTCAACCAACTTTCATTTAAAAGAAATTTTACATTAAAAAATTAGGAACTATAGTTGACATATTATGTTAGTTTCAGGTGTACAACATAGTGATTCAACAATTATATACATTATAAATGCTTGTCACAATCAGTGTGGTTACCATCTTTCACCATATAAAGTTATTACAATCTAATTGACAGTATTCCCTATGCTGTACTTTTCATTCCCCTGACTTTTTATTTTGTAACTGGAAGTTTGTTCCACTTAATCCCTGCCTGTCCCCCTTCCCACTTCCCCTCTGGTGACCACTAGCTTGTTCTCTGTATTTATGATACTGTTTCAATTTGTTCATTTGTTTTCAGGTTCTACATAAGCAAAATCTTATGGTATTTGTTCTTCTCGGACTTACTCCACTTTGCACAATACCCTCTGGGTGTATTCATGTTGCTGCAAATGGCAAGGTTTCATTCTTTTTTATTGCTGTGTAATATTCCATTGTGTATAGCTATCATCTCTTCTTTATCCATTCATCTATCAATGGGTTGCTTCCTTATCTTGACTATTCTTGATAATGCTGCAGTAAACATAGGGGTATATAAATCTTTTGAAATTAGTGTTTTTATTCTCTTTGGATAAACACCCAAGAGTTGAATTACCAGATCATATGGTAATTCCATTTTGAATTTTTCGAGGAACCTCCATATTGTTATCCATAGTGACTATACCAATTTATATTCCTACCTATAGTGTGCAAGGGTTGCCTTTTATCCACATCTTCACCAACGCTTGATATTTCTCAACAGACCTTTCCGCCCACCCCATTAAACCACAGGGTGTGGCAGAGGGAGAGGGAGACACTTAGGCAGACTCCATGCCCAGCTCAGAGCCTAATTCGGGGTTCAGTCTGAACACGGAGATCATAACCTGAGCCAAAATCAAGAGTTGGAAGGCTTAACCTAGGAGCCACCCAATTGCCACTCCAACAAACTTTTTTTTTTTTTTTAAGATTTTATTTATTTATTTTTCAGAGAGAGTGAGCACAGGCAGACAGAGTGATGGTAGAGGGAGAAGCAAGCTCCCTGCTGAGCAAGGAGCCTGATGTGGGACTTGATCCCAGAATGCTGGAATCATGACCTGAGCCGAAGGCAGCCACTTAACCAGCTGAGCCACCCAGGCGTTCCTCTCAACAAACTTTTAAATCCACTCCCTGATTTTAGCTTTCTTTTGTTTTTCAAACTGGCCCAAGCCATAGAACTAGTAAATGGCAAGGCTGGAATTGGAAGTCTTCTAAGGTTTGGCTTGAATTGTTACTCGGTTGCTTTTGGGGTGGCCTGGTTTCTTAGCTTCTATAATAAAAATAAAAATTAAAAAAAAAACCTTAATTTTTGACTACCAGATTCTAGGCACTCTTCTAAGAGGCACTTTTCTAATATATAAGTTAGGATAATAGTAGTGTTGTCTTAAAGATAACATGTGGGCATTTGAGTAACATCTGTTGGACGAGGGCTGGATATTGTAAGAGCTCCATAATGTTAATCATTGTGATTGTCATTATGAAGAGTTTTGGCAAGAAATACAGCCAGCCACAAAAATCCTGCCCTTGCCATTTCCATTTAAATGGTATTGTTCTGGGGCACCTAGCTGGCTTAGTCAGGTGCATAAGAATCTTGATCTTGGGATTATGAATTTGAGCCCCACATTGTTGAGTGTAGAGATCGTTTAGAAATAAAATCTTTTAAAAAAATGGTGCTATTCTGAAGAATGTTTGTAAACATGTCACAAATGCTCATTTCTTTTTCTTTCTTTTTTTTTTGATTTTTTAAAAAAATTTTTTTAGTTTTTAGTTTTTTGTTTTTTAATTTGTCAGGGAGAGAGAGCGAGCGAGCACAGGCAGACAGAGTGGCAGGCAGAGGCAGAGGGAGAAGCAGGCTCCGCCGAGCAAGGAGCCCGATGTGGGACTCGATCCCAGGACGCCGGGATCATGACCTGAGCCGAAGGCAGCTGCTTAACCAACTGAGCCACCCAGGTGTCCCCTCTTTTCTTTTTCTTCTTCTTCTTCTTTTTTTTTTTTGGTGAGAGCAAAGCATGGTTTACTGAGCGATAACAGTAGTAATACAAAGCTCTGGAGAAGGGAGGGGACCTGGGAGGGGTGGCTACTGGAGCTTGTAAATCTAGGGATTTTTATGGGCTTGTTGACAGGCTGTTGTAATCTGATTAACCCTCCTTGCACCTATCATCCAGTCAGGTTTTTGTCACCTATCTGTCACATGGGAAAGGGTGGACGGCTCCTTCCAGGGTGGTGTCAAATCCTTTTAAGGGTGGTTTCTTCTTAGGGCAGGGCCCCTTGTCCCTGCCTGCCTATCTTCCAGCTACACTTCGTCATTCCCCCTGAAGACGTAACCCTGATTGTCATTAGGGTAGAGGGTGAGGACCGATCAGAGCCACTTCCTATTGGTCACGGGTTGGATGGAGTGGCAGCCAGGGTTCCTCTCCTCCTGAGCTATCAAGGGGTTCCTTGTAGATGCCTGGTTTGACCTTCATGTGAAGCTCCATCTGACCACCATTTGGAGTTCGATGACCCTTATTCTGGAAGATAGCAAGTGAGATAGAACATTTAGAAGGCAAGGCCCAAAGCACAATGCAAGATGGAGTAGAGCCAGGGGTCCGGTGCCAGGCAGAGAATGTTTTAGTGAACTCCCCACGTGCCGTGAGGAGAGGGCAGGCAAAAGACATGCAATAGGATTATGATTTTGATGGGATATAGGGATCTTTGTCTCTCAAGAGTAGTTTGAGGTCGTCTCTGGGTTCACAGATTTTGGTTGCTTGTTAGGCCTCATTGGGGATGAGGGTTTGACTCCGGAATGGTGAATTCAGACTTCAGATTCAGGCACTTTGCTGTGGGAGTGGCTAAAATTACTGTATGTGGGCCTGCCCAGACTGGCTCTAAACTAGCACTTGGCCCCCAGGGTGAAATGGGAGAGTTGGTATTTGGGGGCTGGGATTTGGGAAGCTCCTTGCAAGAGGGAGGAAATGATTCCAAAACCTCGGACGCTCCCTCTGTTACCACTCTGAAGGGACTGGGGGAGTTCAAACCAAGGGATCTATCCACGCCTTTATCACTTCTGAGGCTTTTTTGTTTCTATGGGGGGAGGTTCTCAACTCATGAAGAAGCTATCTACCCAAGCCAGGAGGTACCTGTACCCATGCATTTTAGACATGGGTGAAGACCATTTGCCAATCTTCTCCAGGATTACTTCCTACTTACTGTATGCCCATGGGGATTAGTGAATGGGAGAACTGGCAATTCTTCACATTTTTCCCGTCCCAGAGTTAGATTCTTCCTGTCCCAGAGTTAGCTTCATGACTTTGGGAATCAAGAGAGCGGGCAGCCATCGCTGCCCCTAAGACGTGCGAGCCAGCCACAAGTCACCAGATCCAGCTCTTTGCTTAAATATCCCACTGGCTGTTGAGCTGTCCAACTCCCCCACCCCCCCACCCCCTTAGGTCACCCAAGCCCATTCCCTTTCTGTCACATCCCTCATGTAGGAAGGCCTACTTAAAGCTGGGGCAGTAAGCAAGGGCCTCTTGTGATTTTTAAAAGCTTTCTCTGACTCTGGATTCCACATTAATTGATGGGTGCTGGCTGTCTGGGTGTCCTTCATCAACCGATAGAGGAGGCGTGCCATTTCTCCGCATGCTGGTATCCATGAGTGACAGAGTCCTATTCCGCCCCAAAAACCTTATCGAAAAGGGAAAGTTGTGGGACCCTTCAGGTATATGGGAATGTACTCTTTTTTCTAAAGATACCTACCTTTTTATTTTATTTGAGAATAATTTCAGATTTGCAGGAAGTGACAAGATGGCACAGAGCTCCTCTCTATCCCTTACAAGCATCTCACATTACTGTGGTAACTCTATCACCCCCAAGAAGCCAGCATTGGTGCGTTACTATTAATTAAACCCCAGACTTTTTTCATATTTCCCTAATGTCCTTTTTCTGTTGCAAGATCCAATATAGGGTACCCCATTGCATTTGGCAAATGCTCTCTTCTGCCCTAAGCAGTCCCTTCTTCTATTAGCCTGGACTATGCTCTGCTCCAAAGGAATACCACAGGGAAGCACCTGGCATTCTCCAGTTCTGGCATTTGCAGCTTTCTGCCCTTCACGTTTCTGACCAACCCGTTACACTCTGGTAGATCTGTAGAACTGGTCTGAGACAGTGTTCTTTGTGGTTGTATGCCCAAACTTAGATCCCCAGTAATAATTCCTACAGAACCTGGCGCATGACGATTCTTCATCAAAAAACGTTAAATTACAGCTTTTTAAAAAACCACTATGCTCTCCTCCTCAGGTCGTAAATCAGCCTAGCTCCTGATTCTGTCCCAACTTTTTCAGTCCTCTCATGTTATCTCAAATGCTACTCCGTTTAGTAGATGAGTTTGCTGACTCAGAGGCTGCTTAATTGCTAGAGAAGTTTGAGTGCTGCTTTTTAAATGATTTGTGACTTTCCTTCCCTTCTAGAAAATTTTGGGAAAGTAATAGGACAACAAGAAAGAATCTGGTATTTCAGCCTTCTTCCAAGTCTGCTCCCACCCTCTATTTTGGTCTTTTTTATTCCTAGAACTCCCACCATACTGTCTGCAAATAGGGGAAGGCCCACCCACCCATCTGCTGGGAACAGGGAGGGAACAGGCCTGGCAGCTGTGGTCTAGGATAAGCGATTTTGAGTATTCGAATCATTTTCTGTGGGATGTGCTTAGGTCACATGGTCTAATCAGAAAATTTCATGCAATCTGACATTTCCCATCAGAGTTGCTTAGAAACCTAAGGAAGGCTCTGGCTCTGAATGGCAGGACAGTAATAAATTAGGCAGTCCTGGGTCCAGCCATCTGCTTTAAGTAAATTAAGAGCATAACCCATATGGGATTTACCTAAAATAGCAATTCTTTTTTTTTTTCCCCCTTTTCTCATTTTTATTCCCCTTTATCTGGGCTCTGTTAATCCGTTTAAGTTTGCATAGAACAGCCCAGCTGTCTTTATCCTGTGCTTGATGTTCTCTTCATCCACTCCCCTCTCAGGGGGCCAGCCTCAGTCTCCCGCAACCCATGAACGAGGACCTCTTGAAGGGCTGGTGAGCTTGATGTTCTCAGAACTGCCTGCCTGGAGGCCAGGGTCCTTTAGCCGTACCTCTCTCTGCAAGGTCACCCTCCACCCTCTCATCCTTCCTAACTTACCACCTTCCTCTGGTCCCTCCCCACCTTGGCTCCCCTGACCTCTCCAACCAGTGCCCCCTCATCTGGCCTCTCACCGCCGTTTTTCATTGTCACTCTTTATCCACCGGTCCTTTTGATACACTATCTCATCATGCCACTGCCTCGCTCAGAAACCTGCTTGCCGCTTGCGGGAGGAGCCAAATGTTTCTACTGTAAATTCCTCATCAAGCTCCAACCTGCCTTGGAACCTCATCTTCTCCTTACTGGCTTTTACCCACGCTTCACATAGTCTGTTCTTGCCACTTTTTCCTGTATTTTAGTATTTTAAGATTAGAGCCTCCTTCATATCTTTGCTTGACTGTTTGATGTTCCTTACTCAGTTGTAAGCTCCTGGAAAGCAGTATTCCTCATTTTTATTGTCCCCCACCCAATGCTTATCACAATTCTGGACACCTGGAAGTGGTCAGTAAGCACTGAACTGATTCATCAATTAATGAACTGTTTTGTCATGGTTGGACTTCTCGTGGTGAGACAAGATAGATGGTGTGGTGGTGACAACTACTATGATAAAAATTAAGTAGAGGAGGAAGTGGGGTGGGGTGGGGTAGAGATGGAAACAGGATTGTAAAGAAAGACTCCCAGGGGAAGAAGATGTCATAGTGGCGGATCTGAATTCTGTAAGGCAAACATTAAAAAGAAAAAAGTCCTTTTCAGGTCACAGCACAGTAATATGCACGTTTGATGAATGTGATTGCAATGACTTCTGTTGTGGTGTCACTGAAGACCCAAGATACAATTCAGATGATATATATATATATATTTTAAGATTTTATTTATTTATTTGACAGAGATCACAAGTAGGCAGAGAGGCAGGCAGAGAGAGGGAGGGAATCAGGGCCCCCCGCCAAGCAGAGAGCCCGACACTCTCGATCCCAGGACCCCGAGACCATGACCCGAGCCACCCAGGTGCCCCAGACAATATTTTTAAGTACAAGTTTATGTTGTATCAAAGGGCGATAAAGCTACACATTTCAATCCCCAACTGATACTGAACATAATACAGGAGGAAAGAAAAGAAAAGAAAAGAGGAGAGGGACAAGGAAAGAAAGAAAGGAAGAAAGAAATGGCTTTGTGACACAGAATTTGTTTAGATATGGTTAAACAAAGTAGAAAACAGTCAAGACAATCCTTAAGTGAAAATTAAATGGAACGCAATACTGAAGATTAGAGGCCTCCCTCCCTCAAGGCTCTGTGGAGGACTGGGGCACCTGAGCTGGAGCTTGACCCAGGGGGGCCAACACAGGGACGGTCCTGGGAGGCTGGGGAAGTGAGGCTATCAGTAGTATAAGAAGATTTACGGGTCCAAAGACCATGAGAGAGCGTCATTCCTTCAGCAGGTGGGAAGCAGCTACTGAATGCAGACTGCCAGAGGGCTCTCAGAGGTCTGATTGGGTTTCCAAGTGAAGAATCACTTCATTCTGGAAAGTTCGTCAACATTGGATGACGCCGGCAATCTTAAAATTTTTATTCTCTTTCACCTATTAATTTCACAATTAGGAATCTAGCCTAATGAAATCTTTAGAGATGCAAATACGGGGTTCTGTACTGGATGTCAGGTCAGCATCATCCACACAATAGTATTTGTGCATTCATAAAAAAGGATTTATATACCCACCATACTAAGCAAAAAAAATTTTTTTAAGATTTTATTTATTTATTTGACTGACAGAGATCACAAGTAGGCAGAGAGGCAGGCAGAGAGAGAAGAGGAAGCAGGCTCCCAGCTGCGCAGAGCGCCTAATGCGGGGCTCCATCCCAGGACTCTGAGACCATGACCTGAGCCAAAGGCAAAGGCTTTAACCCACTGAGCCACCCAGGTGCCCCCTGAGCAAAAATTTTTTTTTTTTAAAGATTTTATTTATTTATTTGACAGGCAGAGATCACAAGTAGGCAGAGAGGCAGGCAGAGAGAGAGGAGGAAGCAGGCTCCCTGCTGAGCAGAGAGCCCGATGCGGTGCTCTATCCCAGGACCCTGGGATCATGACCTGAGCCGAAGGCAGAGGCTTTAACCCACTGAGCCACCCAGGTGCCCCTGAGCAAAATTTTTAAAAGCAAAATTCCATACTGCATATTAGTATTGTTCTAAATGTATAAAAATATTTACTTATTTGCCAAACATGATTACCGCATAGATGTTTCAGACTCATAGGTGCCAAAGAGATGAATTTATATATGTATGTTCATAGAAAAAAAACTAGAAAGAAATACTCCCAAATATCAACAATGGTTCTAAGTGATTGTTTTACTGTAATTTTGACTTTATTCTCTGTATTTCCTCCAACTTCCCTATTTTTTACAGGGTATATATATTTCCTTTCGATTGGAATAAGCTAACATGATCATAAATACCGGGGCATAATTAAATTTGGGTCTCCAAAGTAAATAAAATTCATTAAGACGCTCTTTCCTTTTGTGAGTTGGAGGTGCAACGTGACCTACGGAAGGTTGCATTTCTCTGCAAGCAGCTCACTAAATGCCCGCAGAGCCCTCCCCTCCCCCCACCGGTGTCTAAATGGTTCTTTCTGGAAGAAGCCTGCAGGAACCAGCAGAGCAGGTTTGTGGTGGTGAGTCGCAGTGAGCCGGGCGGATTTGAATCCGGACTGAGCACACTTGCAGTTGGTCAGCTGGCCTGCTTGAGTGGCTTCACCTATGCCTGCCTGGAGGACAGTCTATGGTTCTCAGTCAAAGGAGGATACGGAATCTGACACCCGCCCAGGGTGGACACAAAGCAATGCGGGGGGGGGGGGGGGGGGGGGGGGAGGGGGGGGGAGATGCTTTTGTGCTAAGCGAGGTTTCTAGGCAACAACTCATTTAACTACTTCAATGTCTCTAATCATTCAGCACTGCTGACCTTTAGAACGTGTCTGATAAGCTCATCAGATTTCCGCAATGAAAGAGCTGACGTATGCAGATGAGACAGAGCAACATTTGGCTCCCGCCTTACTTTATCCAGCCTCAGAAGCCCTCCCTTTGTTTTTTGTCCTACCAGAAAATTGTCTTGGTGTTTTCTGACTTTGCTGTCTTCAGGTTCTGTCCCTACTGGTCTCTGTGCCTGGATTCCCTTTTCTGGACCTGACATCTCTTCAAGATTTATTTCAAGTTTCACTTCTTTGGGACTCTTGCACCGCCATCTCTAACTCCTCCCCACCCCCCCATCCATCCATCACAGCTATTCTCAGAAGCCTACATTGAACCAGCACCAAGACAGACATGGCCATTGTCATTGTCGAGATTATAACCTAAAAGGAAGACAGTGTTGAACAAACAATTACAGCTTTATTTTTCTCCATATGTGTAATGACTTGAGAGTCAATTATATATATTTTTGTTTGTCGTCTACCTCTGATATTAGGCTGTAATAAACTCTAGAAAACCAAGGGCTTCACTTTGTTTGCCACTGGGCCTAAATAAATTCCTGTCACTTTGTAGGTACTTGATTAATATCTGATAACTGAGTAAACTAGAATTGTGTATGGTTACATTTAAAACAACTAAGGCTGTGGATTTCTGGTGTGTTTAGAAAGATGCATTACAACCACTCCCCATCAGATGTCTTCAAATGATAAATGATTAAATACTATAGCTCAGTATGGTGCCACGTGGAGACAATGATTTATACCTCACTCCTGACCTCAGTTAGAATGTCTGAGAGATTCTGTCAAGTTGACGCCAAAGTATTTTGTGATAGAAACTTGATGATTGCTTTGCAGTTTTTGATTAATTTTGTGATTCTCCTGGCAATCTCCTGGCAAGGGAAAGGCTTGTTGGAGCCTGATCATGTGATAAAATAATAGGTCACAAAATAGAAGGTATTTGGTAAGCAAAGAACAGCCATGATTATCGTCAGCCTGTGTGGGAAGGGGCATTCTTAATAGCTTTGTCTGCCGTGCATTATAATTCTGTTTAGTTGACAAAAAACAAAACAAAAAGCAGATGACAGTTCTCATACTGCCCAAATCTTGCTTCCCCTGGCACCTGCCTTCCTAACTGGGGGCTTGAGTTGGGCCTTGGTGTGCTGGGAGCTTGACTTGTTGCTGGGAAGGAGCAGGTGTCCCTGAAGGGATGTTCTCCAAGGTTATGGTCGTGGTAGAGGTACTGAGAGCCCCTATCCCTGAGGAACCCAAAACTTGACCAAGAGAGCCAGAAAATTCAGGCAAGTTTATAATCCATGGAGACTGTACTAGAGAGAGAGAAACAGGGAGAGAGGGAGGCATGAGGTGCTGTACGAAGACACCACGCCCTGGGAGGCTTGAACAACAGAGATGTATTATCTTAGAGTTCTAGAGTCCAGAAGTCTGAAATCAGTGTATCATCAGGGATAGTTCCATTTGAGAGACATGACAGAAAATCAGTTCCATGTCTCTCTTTTAGCTTCTGGTACTCTCAGGGGTTCCTTGGGCTTATAGATGGCATCCTCCCAGGGTCTTCATATTGTCTTCTCTCTGTGTCTCTGTGTCCAAATTTGCCATTTTTATAAGGACACCAGTTAAGTTGGATTAGGGCCCACCCTAATGACCTCACTTTGATTGATTTTCTGAGGGGATCCTATTTCTCTCTTTCTTTCTTGTTTTTAAAAACAGTTTTTTTTTTTTTTAAGATTTTATTTATTCATTTGACAGAGAGAGATCACAAGTAGGCAGAGAGGCAGGCGGGGGTGCAGCGGGGGTGGGGGGCAGGCTCGCTGCTGAGCAGAGAGCCGGATGTGGAGCTTGATCCCAGGACCCTGAGATCATGACCTGAGCCGAAGGCAGAGGCTTAAACCACTGAGCCACCCAGGCGCCCCCAGGGATCCTATTTCTAATAAATAAGGTCACATTCATAGGAGTTCAGTATCTTTTGGGGGAACAGAATTCAAACCCACGAGAAAGGGAAGAGAAAGAGTAAAGTGGAGGAATGGAGGGTAGCCTGGAGAATTTCTAGAGAAGCTGGAACGTAGCATAGTGTTAACACAGGGGCTTTTTATAGACCCTCGGCAGCCTCAGCCAGCTTTGGAGGAGGGCATGGTTGCTGCTCAGCTTGGACCCATACCAACAACGAAACTGAAAAAAATCCCCTTTAAGTGGCTGGAGCTTCTTGGAAAGAAACACATTATATAGCCACGATACTGCTTTATTTCTGGGGAAAAAAAAATTGATGTCAAATATGGGGCAAATCATCAGAGGTAGTTTGGTGGCTTAGGAAGTATATTAATTCCCAGTGGGTGACATACCACTTCTCTCCTCCTGGTCATGTGACCTTGCTTCACCTTGTAGGGCCTCAGTATCCTCATCTGTAAAATGAGGCCAGTGAGCTCGAACTCACAGGGTGTTTGTGATGATTACGTGAGATTAGTATGAAAAGCCAACTGCTCTCAGAATGCAGTCTGTTCCCCACTTTCCCTTTCTTTTTCTGTTTAAGAAAGATTTATTTCTTTATTTGAGAGAGAGAGAGAGCAGGGGGAGGGGCAGAGGAAGAGGAAGAGAGCAAGAGGGAGAGAGAGACTCTCAAGCAGAGTCCTTGTTGAGTGCAGAGCCCGATGTGGAACTCTATCTCATGACGCTGAGATCCTGACCTGCGCTGAAGCCAAGAGGCTGAAGATCCGCCAACTGAGCCACCCAGGTGCCCCCTACCCGTCATTTTCCTTTTCTGAAGAGATCATGGAAAATTGCTGTTTAGTTTTCATTACAAATCCTTTTTACAAAGATAGGGTGGCAGACATCTAAATACCTTACAGTTAGATTCGCTGCCTTATTCAGGGCATTGGAGAAAATGATGAGCTTGGAATGTGGCTAGAGCCATCCTGTGTTAACTCTTAGCATCACGGTAGGAGGCCAGGAGGCTGGCCTTGCAGGGCCCTCCTTGTTCGTCACTATTTTCAGATGTAGCCTTTGAATAATCCAACACACAAAAGAAAATCTTGTCAGGTCCATAGCCCAGGAATCAGTAAACTGAAAAATCTCTGTCCAAGTTTATGATCATAAAGAATATGCCTACAGGGGCACCTGGGTGGCTCAGTTGGTTGAGTGACTGCCTTCAGCTCAGGTCACGATCCTGGAGTCCTCGGATGGAGTGCCGCATCGGGCTCCCTGCTCAGCGGGGGGTCTGCTTCTCCCTCTGACTCTCTCCCCTCTTATGCTCTCTCTTTCAAGTAAAAAAAAAAAAAAAAGAATATGCCTACAAGCCTTAAATTTTTCAATATAATTCATGACATATAATGTACATTCGTTTGTCTAGTTTTTTTCCTTTCTTTTTTTTTTTTTTTTAGTTTTTTAAAATTTTTTTATTATTTTTTTAATAAACATATAATATATTTTTATCCCCGGGGTACAGGTCTGTGAGTCGCCAGGTTTACACCCGTCACAGCACTCACCAAATCACATGCCCTCCCCAATGTCCATAACCCCACCCCCCTTCTCCCAACCCCCCTCTCTCCAGCAACCCTCAGTTTGTTTTGTGAGATTAAGAGTCACTTATGGTTTGTCTTGTTTGTCTAGTTTTGTAGGCTTCAAAACTACTGATTTCTCTCAGTATGGGTCAGCTGATTCAAGTTTTACCTCATCTTCCCTCCCACCCACGAATTGTTTTTATAAAGTATTATCCACATTTCCTAATCCTGAAGATAGCATCTTCAGGATCCTATCACTATCAAAGAAATCAGTAGATTTTTTTCTCCCCAAGCTTTTAGAGTTTACCAACTCATACCTAATCTGACAATATATATATTTTTAAAGATTTTATTTATTTATTATTTGACAGACAGAGATCACAAGTAGGCAGAGAGGCAGGCAGAGAGAGAGGGGGAAGCAGGCTCCCTGCCCAGCAGAGAGCCCGAAGCAGGGCTCTATCCCAGGACTCTGAGATCATGACCTGAGCTGAAGGCAGAGGCTTTAACCCACTGAGCCACCCAGGTGCTCCTGCATTTCTATTTAATTAGAAATATTGAATTTTTATTTTTTTAAAAAATATTTATTTTGAGAGAAAGAGAGAGCATGAGCAGACTGGAGGGGCAGAGAGAGAGAGAGAGAGAGAGAGAGAGAAGCAGGCTTCCCACTGAACAGGGAGCCCGATGCAGGACTCCGTCCCAGGACCCTGGGATCATGACCTGAGCCAAAGGCAGACGCTTACCTGACTGAGCCACCTGGCGCCCAACAATATTGAATTAAATTACAAAATTATAATAGCAAATACAACAGATATAAAAGGGAGCAAGAATAAGTTCACTGAGTCTTGGAAAGCATACAGGTGAGCTGGAGGGAGCTGACGCATTCAGACAAATGGAGGCCTTTCCAACTGTACCCCTTAAGTGGGGAATATGGTGAAAAGTCAGTGTATTTTAGAAAGGAAACTACAACCTACATTAATCTGATGAATTTGTTAAACGAAGGTGGGCTGAAGTATTTCACTGCATGAATTAACAATGGGAACCATAATGGTTCAACTGTTGACAGATTTCTGTATCTCACTAGTAAGATTTTGTAAATTAGGACCACTACCATTATTCTAACAACAGATTACAGACAGAATAATCCTAATCCCTCTTCAGATGTTATCATTATATGTATAATGGGTGTTATTTTATATCTAAGCATCTCTCATGTTACTCCTAATTCAACATACGTGTTCAGCAATCTAAAAAATATTTATGAAGTGCTTTTATTCCTGCCATGTTGGGATGAAGTGTGGTCCTTGTTTAAGGCATGCTGCTTGCTCTTGGGGAATTTATAGTCTGGTAAGGTAGCCAGGTCAGTAAACCGGCAATTACCAAGCAGCTTCGTCGCACAAGGGATAAGCAAGCCAAGAGAGCAACAGTCCACATTGTACACTGCTACTGTACACATTAGCGGAAGTCAGAGGGGAAGTGTGGGTTTGGTGATTAGCAAGCATCTGTAGGGCGCTTGCAGGGTACCATGCTCTGCTTTAGGCAGCAGGGTTACAAAGATGAGTAATTCACAGTTCTGTACGCAAGAAATCCTTCAAGTAACTGTGGTACTCTGTCACGAGTGTGGTCTCTTGAATGGACACTGGGTCTTCAGTGAGCATCAGGGAAAGACAGTGGGGAAGGGGAGGCTTCCTGCAGGAGGTGGTGCTCCTCTAGGCTGGAAGTGCCCTGAGGGCAGGGCCTGATTTGTCTTGTGCTTTGCTTTTGCTACCCTCCCCACCCCAGTTCCGGGACAGTGCCTGGTTTGCACTGTGAGCTCAACCAGCTTCATAATGAGTGAGTGAATTACAGGATGAACAGGAGTTCACGAGGGGCCAGGCCCTGTACCAGATGCTGGGGATGCAAAGATGAGTGAGACACAGCCTTTGCCCTGATGTAGGAGATTATAATGAAGTCTCATTTCTGGGTGCATCCTAATGACACATTAGGCAATGTAATGAAACCATTTGCAAACATGGGCATCTAGCAAATGGTGCATCACACTGACTACAGCAAACTCTTGCCAAACATACTCTCCTGAACTTATTCCATGGAAGACAATGGATGATTAAGGGAGCAGGAGACTCGTCAAGGCCAGCTCCAGTCCTGGTATTAAAAAGGCATCATTCAGAATGGCTTGAATCATGGTTGTGTCAGGAAACCATCTACTCAACCTTAAGTGTGGGTAATACAGCTGGCAGTAGGCCACTGGGTATAGCGAGCAGTTTCATCGGAGGATCCCCCAGGTGCTTTTTTAGATATTGACTACCCTTTGAAAGTTTCCTCGGCACTACCCCCACCTCTAGCTGGGAGAGAAGCGGCAAGTAGTAATTCTCATAACAGCATCAAACACTATCAAAGTTTGAAGTTGCTGGCTGATGGTTTGTTCCAGGTGATCAGCGATTTCAGGCTGGTCATGAGGTCCCTTGGTTTATTACAATTTACTACTGCCTCTGTTCTGACTCTACTCAAACTCTGCATTCCTGAACCACCAAAGGCGGCTAAAGTTGGTAGAGAGGCTAGTAGAACAGGGGACACCAGGCAAGATAGAGGAGGCATGGCTATGTGATTAATGTCAACTTAGTATGCCTAAGTGCCAAATTAGCAGGATGGAAAACCCCTCATCTTTGTAACTTTTTTCTAATATTATGAACAGACAAGTTGGGATTGAAGGAGGCAAGGACTTTGTCTCCGAGCACACAGCAAGTTAGGGGCAGAAGTACTCCACTCCTTGAGTGATTGGCAAGTCAAATTGTGTGTCTGTTCCAGAAAGAGAAAGGCCATCCCTTTTTCGAAGTTGGGCATCTTTGCTATTTCTTCTTAAGATTGTGCCTCATTTCTCCTCTGCCGATAACAACCCTTTCCAAGTTCTCGTTGCCGTATTTATTCTTGAGAACCCACATGTCAGACGCAAGCAGAATTACAGTTCTAATATCCTATTCATGCTCTCCACATGCCCTCAACCCTGCTCAGCCAGAGGGTCACATTCCATTTCAGAAATAGTATCAAAGAGAAGTCACTTTGGGGGTAGAGAGCAGGAGTGTAACTAGAAGTTGGGGACCTCTAAGCAATGACTAATGTAGCAGACAGGCTTCTCTTTGTCCATTGTTAACTGATAATTAATAGCTCTCCAGCCCCCTTATTTCTACCTCTGAAGAAAGAAGGAGGAGGCAATGGGCAGAGAAAGTTACTTCCAGCCTGCTTCTGCCTTGAATTATTGCCTCCCCCGCATAGCTTCTTGAGCTATAATTGACAGATTAAATATAAGATGGTGAAAGTGTTCGTTGTGATGATTTGACATACGTATATATATATGTGAAAGGATTCCTCTTATTTAGTTAATTAGCACATCTATCTCCTCCTGTATTGATTTATTTATTTATGTATATTATGAGACTGTTTTGAGTTATTGCACTTTCCCCTTTCCTCCATAAGTCACCAAGTCTAGTCATGAATTTTTAGCAAGTTGGAACCTCTAACATATCAGAGTTTTGGCTCTGATGAGTGTTCTAAGAAACATTTCAACGGTGTGTATTAGCATTGTACCCTCCAGTTCTGTATCTTATTCTAGTTCTCTCTCAGGCCTCAGCCAGCCACATGTAGCTGTGGGCATGTTGACATACAGGTTTTAGTTTCTTCCATCTGTAAGGTGAGGGTGTTCTCTGGGTCAAATACTTCTTGAAAGTGTGTATTTTGCTGTATGATGTTTTAGTTTTTTGCTTTTTGTTTTACAAAATTTGAATTAGTGTCATTCCTTTATAAATTGCTATAGGAAACAATGTGAATAGATGAGTGGATAAAGAATTGTGGTGTATACATACACAGCATATTATTCAGCCTTAAAGCAGAAGGAAATTCCAACCCATGCTACAGTATATGAACCTAGAGGATATTATGTTAAGTGAAATTCACCAGTTGTAAAATGAAAATACTGTATGATTCCACATGTATGAGATACCTAGAGTTGTCAAATTCACTCTGTCATTTACAGAGAGTAAAATGGTGGATGCCAGAGGCTGGGGGAAATGGGAAATGGGAAATGATGGGAAACGGGAAATGATGAATTGTTTCATGAGTAGAGTTTCAGTTTTATGCGATGAAAATACTTTGGACACTGGTTGCACAACATGAATGTACTCAACACCACTGAACACTTAAAAATGCTTAAGGTAGATAATTTTTTTAAAATTTAGTTTTATTTTTTTCAGTGTTCCACAGTTTATGCACCACACCCAGTGCTCCATGTAATACATGCCCTCCTTAATACCCACCACCAGGCTCAACCATCTTCCCATCCGCTTCCCCTCCAAAACCCTCAGTCTGTTTTTCAGAGTCCACAGTCTCTCATGCTTCATCTCTGCCTCCAATTTCCCCCAGTTTACTTTTCCTTTCTTTCTCCTAATGCCCTCCACGTTATTCCTTATGCTCCACAAATAAGTGAAACTATATGATAATTGACTTTCTCTGCTTGATTTATTTCTCTCAGCATCATCTCCTCCAGTCCCGTCCATGTTTTGCAAAAGTTGGGTATTCATCCTTTTTGATGGAGACATAATACTCCAGTGTATATATGGACCATATCTTCTTTATCCATTCATCTGCTGAAGGGCATCTTGGCTCTTTTCACTGTTTGGCAATTTTGGAAAATGCTGCTATGAATATTGGGGTACATATGGCCCTTCTTTTCACTACATCTGTATCTTTGGGATAAATACCCAATAGTGCAATTGCAGGGTTATAGAGTAGCTCTATTTTTAATTTTTTGAGGAATCTCCACACTGTTTTCCAAAGTGGTTGCACCAACTTGCATTCTCACCAACAGTGTAAGAGGGTTCCCCTTTCTCCACATCCTCTCCAACACTTGGTGTTTACTGTCTTGTTTATTTTGGCCATTCTAACTGGTGTGAGGTGGTATCTCAATGTGGTTTTGATTTGAATCTTCGTGATGGCTAGTGATGATGAACACTTTTTCATGTGTCTGTTAGCCATTCGTATGTCTTCATGAACAGAAGTGTCTGTTCATATCTTCTGCCCATTTTTTGACATGATTATCTGTTTTGTGTGTGTTGAGTTTGAGGAGTTCTTTATAGATCTTGGATATCAGCCCTTTGTCTCTGGTGTCATTTGTGATTATCTTCTCCCATTCCGTGGGTTGCCTCTTTGTTTTGTTGACTGTTTCCTTTGCTGTGCAGAAGCTTTTGGTCTTGATAAAGTCCCCAAAGTTCATTTTTGCTTTTGCTTCCTTTCCTTTAGAGACATATCTTGAAAGAAATTGCTGTGGCTGATGTTGAAGAAGTTACTGCCTATGTTCTCCTCTAGGATTTTGTTGATAGATTCCTGCCTCACATTGAGTTTTTTCATCCATTTCAAGTTTATCTTTGTGTATGGTATAAGAGAATGGTCGAGATTCATTCTTCTATACATAGCTGTCCAATTTTCCTAGCACCATTTATTGAAGAGACTGCCTTTTTTTCACTGGCTGTTTTTTCCTGCTTTGTCGAAGATTATTTGACCATAGACTTCAGGGTCCATATCTGAACTCTCTACTCTGTTCCATCGGTCTATGCAAGATAGAAAATTTTATATTATGCATATTTTTATGACAGTTTAAAAAATTAAGAGGTAACTCATGAAAATCTGAATGGTCATCTTTATGGGGGAGAAGAATAACAAGGTTAGGCATGTTGGGTCTTAGATACCCTTGGCAGCAGCCACTTGAGCTGAGTGAGCATCTTGCTCTGCTCTTCAGATGAGCCTTTTCTTTGCTGTTCTCCTTAGGCTCCAACATGCTGTCTTCTTTCAATTTAAATAATCTGCCTGGCCACTATAGGCCTTTGGTTTTGCCTCCGAAAGGTCAAAGATTAAAACTCTCTCTATGGCCCTTTCTAGCAGTAATATCTATGATTCTAGAATCTCAGTCATTATGAACAGTCTATAGGTAAACAGGGTCAGTGAAAACGTAGGCAGAGTGACATTCGACTGCCTCCTTGGCATCTCTTTTCTCAGGTCCCTGGAAAGTTAACACCCATGTTCATAATGAGTGTAAAAACAATTGGTTAGTAACAGTGGTTTAGTTGCTCTCTGACCTTTGGATAACCCCAGTCCATGGCTGGGGTTTATGCTCTGAGCCTGGGCCTCTAGGATTACTCAGGGTATTGTGGCTTGCTGATACCCTGATCCAGGAGTGACTATTGTCACCAAGGTATACGAAATCCTTAAATGTTGCAAAATGGATGACTCTAATAGCATGAGAAAATTACAGGAGAAATAACCTAGACAACTGGAAGATTAGCTTACAGAAAAAGAAGATGATTTTAAATTGTCTGAAGGAAGTAAAGAAAAAACAGATCTGTTCCTTAAACTCCCCTCCTAGTTCAGTATCAGTATGCTGTGTATGCTGTGTGTGACATCATGATAAACAACTCTACTTTTGATCTTGGGGAAGAAGAACTTGATTATTGGAAGTCTCGAGTAAAGTAATTTTGAAGGTTCCCCCCATTCCTTTCTGTGGAGAGAAATGAGATCAGCTCAACTAAGATATCAGAGGGTTCTGCTTTATGAAGATTAATCCTGTCTTGGTCATTCATTCATTCATTCACTCATGTGTTCATTCCTCCATTTATTCTACCAACATTTATTTAGCATCTCCTACTGCCAGTCCCTGGCTAATACCAAGACAGTTAAATTAACATTTCTGTCCTTATGGAATTTAGACAGTGTTGGAAGACAAATAACAGCTTATTGATGTTTTGATCAATAATTTCCTAGAGGATATTATTTGGTATCCTTTCTCCACTCGATATTTATAAGGCTCTGGAGTCAACTTAATGGACAAGACAGGCATTGAACAAGAATGATAACGTAGAGTTTTGCAGTTTTTATTAGTTCTGACTGCAGAGGATCTGGGAAGTTGCTACAGAAGTGGTATTGGTATCTAGCCTTGGAGGATGTCTATGTTCTTAGTAGGCAGAGGCAGGGAGATTTATTGCAGGCTGAAGGCAGAGCAGAGCCAGAGGCAGGAAGCAGGGAATGGTAAGAATGTTTGTGGAGCGGGAGACTTTCTGTGTGGTTGGTTGAGCTATCATTCTTCCAGTAACCCTGAATATTGTACCGATATACAGCTGTAAAGAGAGTCATTCCTCGGGTAGCCCCTGTTACCACAGTGCCTGGAAACCCACCCAAGAAGAGGCTGCCACAGGCTTCAGATAAACTCTGAAAAAATTTTGTGTTCTATAAAGTTTGTGTAGGATTGGGGATGAGTAATTGTTGTGTGCGGGATGGCAGAACCGGAACTTCTACCCAGTGTTTGCACCAATTCATGGGCTGCACTTTAGATAGTTGAAATTAAGCTTTTGGATTATAGAAAGTGAATTTATGAGAAATATTTTACAAAGTCATGAAAAATAACATACAAATAATTATCTTACAATTTGCCAGAAGTATCTGGTGACCATAACCTAGTAAGACTGTTTTAAAAAGCTAGATGTCTTGTGTTTGGTAGGCATATCAAATATATTTCCTTTAAAGTTGAGTGTGCCGCATACCATTTTGGGCAGTTGATAAAGAAAGTTTGGTGGGCACTTCATGAACAGTTACTTTACATATATGTACAGTAATAATAATAGCTAGCATTTATGGAGTTCTTACTATGCGCTAGGTATCTGTCTAAATAATTTACATATATTAACTCAGATGACTATCCTGATAACTCTTTAGACATTATTCTTTTTTTTTTTTTTTTTAAGATTTTATTTACTTACTTGACAGAGAGATAGAGAGCACAAGTAGGCAGAGTGGCAGGCCGAGGGAGAAGCAGGCTCTCCACTGAACAGGAATTCCCATACAGGGCTCCATCCCAGAGCCCTGGGACCATGACCTAAGCTGAAGGCAGCCGCTTAACTGACTGAGCCACCCAGGCACCCCTTTAAACACTATTCTTATCCCCATTTTACAGATAAAGAGTTACAGGGAGGTTGGGTAACTTGCTCAAGGTAGCCTGGCCAATAAAAAGGGAGGCTGGGATCTCAACCCAGGCTTCGCTCCAGAGTCTGAGCGATGTATAGTGCCCATAAAAATTAAAAACAAAAACAAAGTTAGAGTTAGGAAGTGGGTTGTATTAGATTTGTACATTTTCTAGTGTTTATTGAGAACTCACTGTATTCTATGAAGCACTGTCTACGTGCTGGGACATACAGAGGTGCACAAAACAGACAAAATGCCCTCAGGATGCTTATGTCCCAACACATCTACTCTTTTGATTCTAAAGACATTGATTCTCTGTTTGACTGCTTTTCAAGATATCTACGTTAAAGGACCATTTTTTTTTTAATGAAGTGCAATAAAAATAAATTACTAGACAAGTGAATTTTAAAACCCCAAAGACATACACACATACAGGCCTAAAGTATTAGATTCAGCAGATATGAAATTACTCTGTCAATTTTCTATAATTGTCTAAGGCTTACTCTCAGTTTCTGTGCTTATCTTGTTATGGATCATGATAGCTCACCAACTGCAACAGACTAAGGCCCACATTTGGGATAGCTGCCATATGCTTTATCTTGGATGACTATCTGGACAGCTGCTGCCCATAGTACGATGTGATCTGAAAAATAAAGATGAATTGGATTGACAATATGATAGACTTTTTACTCTACAGGGCCAGGTAGTAAATATTTTAGGCTGCGTGGGCCAGACAGTCTCTGGTGACAATCAGTCACCTCTACTATCTAACTTACCAGGACTCATGGATGATATGTAGATATAAAGGGTGGCTGTGTTCCAATAAAACTTTACTTAGAGTCCATGTTATCTAGATTTTATATAATTTTTATGTACCTCGAAATATTATTCTTTTTTTGATTTTTTGGAAACTATTTATAAATGTAAAAGATGTTCTTAGCACGTGGGTCAAACAAAACCAGGCAGCAGGCTGGACTTGGCCCATGAGTTTTCTCATTCCCGCAATAGACCAGTTCTGGACAATAGAAACATCCTGGAATACCTAGATTTCCTTGACTTTGCTGAGGAATAAATGCAAGCCACCATGTGTTTGTACTTTGTAATGAATATTAGTGGTAGTGTCTATAAACACAAAACAGCTGAAAAAGCCAAAACTGCACATTGTAAATGATAATATAATTTGAGAAGATTAGAACCCTCATAGATTGGTAATGGGAATGTAGAATGATGCAACCAATTTGGAATATAGTGTGACAGTTCCTCAAAAAAGTTAAGCCTGGAGTTACCATATGATTAAGAATTTCACACCTATATACAAGAGAATCAAAAATATATTTCCATACAAAAACTTATATATGAAGTTTGACTATTCATAATAGTCAAAAAGTAGAAATTACCCAAATGTCCATTAAGTGATGAATAAATAAAATATGGTCTATCCATACAATGGGATATTATGTGGCCATAAAAAGGAATGGAGTAATGAGACATACTTTAACATGGTTGAACCTTGAAGACATTAAGTGAAAGAAACCAGGTACTAAAGGTCATGTATTACACGATTCCATTTATACAAAATGTTGAGAATAGGCAAATCCGTAGAGACGTAAGGCAGAAAGTGGTTGCCACAGGCTAGGGGCATGGAGAGGGGAATGGGAGTATCTTTCTGAGATGATAAAAATGTTCTGGAATTTGATAGTATAACCCAGTAGATACACACACACACAAAAAACCAGTGAATTGTATACTTCATAAACTTTATGTACTCTATAAGGTACTCAGCAATGAGTCTATTTGTCCCTCTCCCTCTGTTCCTCAAAGGAAGGGAGGGAGGGAAGAAGAGAGGAAGGAAGGAAGAGTTATTTATTTATTTTAGAGAGAGTGCATGTGTCCGAACTGGGGCGGGGAGGGCTTGAGAGAGTCCCAGGTCCACTCTCCGCTTTGCCGAGGGCCTGAAGCAGGGCTCAGTGCCATGATTCTGAGATTACAACCTGAGCTGAAATCGAGAGTCAGTGCTTAACCAACTGCGCCATTTGGGCACCCTATTTTTTGTTTTTTTAAAAGATTTTATTTATTTATTTGACAGAGAGAGAGATCACAAGTAGGCAGAGAGGCAGGCAGAGAGAAAGAGGAGGAAACAGGCTCCTTGCTGAGCAGAGATCCCAGTGCAGGGCTCGATCCCAGGACCCTGGGATCATGACTTGAACCGAAGGCATAGGCTTTAACCCACTGAGCCACCCAGGCACCCCTGAGCACCCTATTTTTTAATTTTAATTCCAGTATAGTTAATATATGGTGTTTTATTAGTTTCAGGTATGCAGTATAATGTGATTCAACCATCCTATATGTTACTTGGTGCTCATCATAAGGCTGTTACTTTTTAAAAACTTAACAGAAGAATTAAATTTTGTCAACATTTGACATGGAAAAACTTGACCTCAGTAAAAATAATAGCCATAGCAAAAGCTTTATAAAAGGTGATGATTGATAACATTTTATTTGGACAAAACATTGATTGATAAGTGTTTGTTGATAAGATTTGATTCAACACATTTTAATTTACTATTGATAAAAATTAAATAAATGAAAATGACTTTAGCTGAACAAAACTTAAAATATAAGAAAAAAATTGGAAGGGGTTTAACTGATCTCCATAGAGAATGGATATAGAAAACTGGCCTAGGGCGCCTGGGTGGCTCAGTGGGTTAAGCCGCTGCCTTCGGCTCAGGTCATGATCTCAGGGTCCTGGGATCGAGTCCCACATCGGGCTCTCTGCTCAGCAGGGAGCCTGCTTCCTCCTCTCTCTCTGCCTGCCTCTCTGCCTACTTGTGATCTCTGTCTGTCAAATAAATAAAAAAAATCTTAAAAAAAAAAAAAAAAAAAAAAAAAAGAAAACTGGCCTAATGGCATTCACCACCCAAATTATTTCTTAACCAAAATTAATGAATATTAGCACTACTTAATTAAAGTATTTATATTACAAATGCAGAATCAAAGTATCCTTAGCCAAAAATGGCAGATAAAACACGTCTTGCCCTGGGATTCTAATATTGCTCTAAAATTTGTTAATCATGTGTTTTATTAGTTTGCTAGGGCTGCCATAACAAAATACCAAAGACTGGTGGCTTAAACAACAGGTATTGCTTTTCTCATAGTTCTGGAAGGTGGAAGTCCAAGATCAAGTTATGTGCAGAGCGGCTCCTTCACCTCTCCCCTTAGCTTGTAGATGGCTACCTTCTTTCTCCCTGTGTCCTCCCTTGGCGTTTCTCTGTTCACATGCATGTCTATGCCCAAATTTCCTCTTCTTATGAGAACACTCATCACATTGGATTAGGGCACACCCTAACATCCTTATTTTAACTTAATCACCTCTTTAAAGGCCCTATGTGCAAAACCAGGCACATTTTGAGGTACTGGTGGTTAGGACTTCAACATATGAATTTGTGGGGGGCACCATTGAGCTCAGATATTTTTTTTTTTAAAGATTTTATTTATTTATTTGTCAGAGAGAGAGCGAGCGAGAGCGAGCATAGGCAGACAGAGTGGAAGGCAGAGTCAGAGGGAGAAGCAGGCTCCCTGCGGAGCAAGGAGCCCGATGTGGGACTCGATCCCAGGACGCTGGGATCATGACCTGAGCCGAAGGCAGCCGCTTAACCAACTGAGCCACCCAGGCGTCCCTGAGCTCAGATATTTGTTTAGTAATAGTGCATATACACACTTTCTTTATGACTTCACAGGCTCCTGGAAAGTTAAGAATTGGAAGTCTCAGAGATCATGTATTGTAGTTCCTACCTCTTCTCTTTCAGAAAGAGGAATGATGCAACCTTATGCAAAACACATATCTCTGACTTACAGCTTCCTGTCCCAGGACAGAAGGATCTATATTCAAGATGAAGACAATATCCTTCAATATTTGCCATCATAAATGACATCCTGCGCTCTAAGTAAATGAGTGCTCTTTGGGAATCATGAAAATCTTGTTTGCATAGTTAACAACGATGGAACATTACTTGTGAAAAAATAATGAACAGTAGACAATGTGTTTATAACCTCAAAGCTGGGTGATACCCAGACATTGTTTTATTTTTTATTTTTTTATTTTTTTAAGATTTTATTCATTTATTTGTCAGAGTGAGTGAGCACAGGCAGACAGAGTGGCAGGCGGAGGCAGAGGGAGAAGCAGGCTCCCCACTGAGCAAGAAGCCCGATGTGGGACTTGATTCCAGGACGCTGGGATCATGACCAGAGCCGAAGGCAGCTGCTTAACCAATTGAGCCACCCAGACGTCCCAGCAGACATTGTTTTAAAAAGTACTTCAGGATTAAGTTCACCTTAGATTATTACCAAGCATTTTGCTCTGAGACTAGCTATCTTCAAAAGTATCCCAAGTCCTTTCTGATAATAGATACTTGGGTTCAGAGATTGAAATGGGAAAATGAAAGCTTCAGAGGTCATTAGCGCTTGGTACTTTTTTTTTTTCCCCAAGATTTTATTTATTTGAGAAAGAGAGCATGGATAGTTGGAGTGGCAGGCAGAGGGAGAGGGAGAAGCAGACTGCCCTGCTGTGCAGGGAGCCCGATGTGGCTCTGTATCTCAGGACCCTGGGATCATGACCTGAGCTGAAGGCAGATGCTAAACCAGCCGAGCCACTCAGACATCCCTAGTGCTTGGTTCTTGGAGCCTCTTTTCTTAGCTAGAGAAGTTTAGGGCCATCTTCAGTTGCTAGGGGAGAAGATGTCATGAGGGCATCGATTTTTGGTGAAATCTTAAGAGATTCTTTTGGGAATGTCTTAAACATGTCCTGTCTAGAAGCAAATAATAAACATGTATTTCATTCGTTCAGTTTTATATTCCTCCTTCTACCAGCTGTTTATCAAGTGTCCACCAAATGTCAGACATGTGCTAGGTGACCAGTATGTAATCATGATCACATGGAGGCCACAGTTAGGAGACAGGCCATTCAATAAGCAATTACCATAAGGTGTGGTAAGGTCTGTGAGGACTTCAGAGTGTACTGTAGGAGCCTACAGGGAGAAGGGCACCCAGCCAGACAGAGGGGCCAAGAGAGCTTCCCCCACTAAGCTAACATGCTGAGACCTGAAAATAAACAGGGTTCAGGTGAAGGCGAGTGGCAGGGTAAGGGGTGGGGTCCTAGTGGAGGAATAGCATGTATGTGGTTTGCAGGCAAGAGATGTTGATGGGGCCAAAATACATGAACTTTGGCTGAAATGTAGCATGTAGACAAGGAGAGCAAAAGGTGAGGCTGCAAGAGTTGGTGGGGTGGGGGGTGATGGGTAGGATGTGGGGAGAAGGTGGGGGGTGACAGGTGGGATTGGGGAGGAGGTGGGGTGGGGGTGACGGGTGGAATGTGTGGATGCACGTCCTAAAGACCTCTTGAGAGAGATAGGATAGAGAAAGAGCATGTTCTGAGAACTCCTTATTTCCTCCTGATCTGCTCCAATGATTCTAAGGTACTCCAAGGAGTCTGTATTGTGACTGTGGGCTTTAGAGCCCGACAGTGCACTCTGAAGTCCTCACAGACCTTACCACACCTTATGGTAATTGCTTATTGATGGCCTAGGTTTGAAGTTCCACTGAGCTGCTTCCTTACCTCATTACCTAATTTGTGTTCCGGTGCCCTCCCTCATCGGTAAAATACAGCTACAATGGTACCTACCTCAGAGGGCTATTGTAAGAATGAAATGAGATTATGCATATAAACTCACCTGGAGCAATGCCTACAGCATAATACAGTGTCTATTAACAAAATCTTTATTGTGAAGTCCATCTCACCAAATACTAGGACCTCTTTGTTCTAGAATAAAATTACATTGTCTTGGCTGTTGAAGATGTCTTGCCTTTCATACCTTAATCCTGGGTTTCAAAGTAATGGTAAAGATTTGTTCTAATAGCTTTATGATACATGCTTGGAATTATGGTCTCTTGACTGCTATTATGCCACAAATGCTCCGAGCCAAGAGCCTGGGACATTTATGAGCAGGTGAGTCATGGAATGGTTGTACAAGTTCAGACTGCTCTAGGGAATGTCTTGTTGGTCAGTGGTCGTGGGAGCTGGGATAGTCTGTCCACTGGTCAAGAAAGCTGAAGGAAGTCAGGGCATCCTTTATGCCTTGTTAATCATGGAGCAAAAGTTTCAAGTGAAACTTGGAATTTGTGGTCTCTCAGTGGGAAGTTGGGCTAATGACTTGTACTGTTTTTAGCTTCCTTTCATGGAAGCTAACAGTAATTCCATATCTGGTGATTGCAGTAAGGACTAGGCTTGTATAGTGTTGTCCTAATGGTATAAAAGCACTTGGTGAATTCACTTAGTCAACTAGTTTGACTAGTTTATTGATGCTGTATTAAGAATGGGATATAGATATGACTAGTATGTGGTCCCTACTCATGTAAGATGAGATTGATGTGTCTACTTGTAACTGAAGCAAAAGAGTAAATGGTAACATAGAGTTTTGTTTGAAATGCTACAGGATCACAGAAGGAAAATCCCTATTCTTGCTCGTGATTGTGGTATTTAATTTTACATGTCAGTTTGTCTCATCCATGGTGCCCAGATACATGGTCAAATGTTGTTCTGGGTGTTTCTGTGAGGGGATTGTTTTAGACAAGATTAGCATTTAAATCAGTGGACTTTGAGTAAAGTAGATTGCCCTCCATAGTGTGGGTGGGCCTCATCCGATCAGTTGAAGGCCCGAGTAGAACAAAAGACTGACCTTTCCCAAGCAAGAGGGAATTTTATAGCAGATGGCCTTCATCCCGAATTGCAGCACCAGCTCTTCCTGCATCTCCAGCCTGACAGCCTTTGGACTTGAACTATTGCACCTGCCCTTCCCTAGATCTGCAACTTGCCAACCAATCCTATATTTTTGGGTTTGCCAGCTTCCATGATCACATGAACCAATTCCTTAAAATAATCTCTTTCCCTCTGTGTTCATAGCCCAATGCTTCTGTTTCTCTGGAGAACCCTGAATAATAAACAGTGGTGATCAGGGAAAGCTTCACAGAATAGGTGATACCTGAGCTGAGTCTTAAAGGATGAATCAGAGGCAGCCATACAGGATTGGGTAAGGGTATTCTAGGCAGAATGGACTGCAAGCACAAAGGCATAGCGTCTCCCAACAGCATGGGGTTTTGGGAAAAGTGTAAATAGCTTGGTTTTCTTGAACTTGGGATGTTTGGGAGGTGTGGAGGGAGATGGGAATGGGAAAGTAGGCAAATCATGAAGGCTGTGTATATATATAATGGTGAACATGGGAGCAGTCATTCAGGTTATGGGGAGTGGAGAGGAATGTTTAGAATGAGCTGGAAGTGGGGTGGGATTCAGGCAAGAGACGCCAAGGGGCTGAATAAGGTAGTGGTGGTGAGGAAGGGGCAGAAAGATGGATTTGAGAGTAAGGTGGGTGGAAAAAAGGAGGGTACCTGGTTTCTGGCTTGAGCCTGTTGGTTGGGTGGTGGCCCTGTGACTCATCTGTTACAGACTTTATGGTGTTAGATTAGCCTGGACAGCTTCCAAATGGGTTTAATTTAAAAAGTGCTAAAGCGGAACTAAACCACCACAACAAGACTAGCAGGCTAGTGAGCTTCCGGAAAACGAGAGAATTAAAACATACTTTATAGATCCTAAGCTCTCATCAGCTTCACTCTGTGTTGAAGGTAGGTAATTTTCCACTCAGGTTGGAGCCTGTGAATTCCAAGGGAGCAGCCTGAGCCTACAGGAAGGAAGTCATGATGCCAGCTTCTGTATTCCCTGCATCTAACTGTCCCCCTTGTCTGTCTGACTAGCATAGTATGGACTGACATCCTGTCCCAGAACTAAATGTGGTGGCTCCTTTGGGATAACATGAGAAGACTGATTTTCCTGCAATGCTCTCCCTTCCCTGTGTTCATTCCACCTAATGTGAATGCGTGATTCAAGGCCCAGCACACTTCCTACCTTCAGGAACCTGCTCCATATGATGTCCGCCTGCAATTAACTTGCTTGTCCCTACATTCCTTTGAAGCACTTTGGAGTTTATTATAAATTGCCTTGAATATCTCATTTTTATTTTCTGTGAGTGCATAGCCCTCATCCTCTTTACCTGCTGTGTTTTTCATGAAGTTTCAAGTTTCTAGGTTCCACTTTTCTATGCTGGTCACGTACACTTTTGCCCAAGGCAGCAGGAATTATGGGCCACCTGCCCTGATAGCTGACATGTACCTATTCATTCATTCAACCAATGTTTTGTTGTTGTTTCATTCAGCAAGTGTTTATGGAGCATTTGCTGTGATCCAAGGAAGCAGTCCTGTCCAATCTACATCCTTAACTCCTTCTCCCCCTCACTCCGCTCCAGTCATAGAGACTTATTCCCATCTTTTTTTTTTTTTTTTTAATATTTATTTATTTATTTATTTGAGAGAGAGAGAGATCACAAGCAGGCAGAGAGGCAGGCAGAGAGAGAGGAAGGGAAACAGGCTCCCTGCTGAGCGGAGAGCCCAATGCGGGGCTCGATCCCAGGACCCTGGGATCATGACCTGAGCCGAAGGCAGAGGCGCCTAACCCACTGAGCCACCCAGGCACCCCGAGACTTATTCCCATCTTAAGACTCCTCCAACCCGTCTTCTGGCTGACTGGAGTGTCCTCCCCCAGAACTTCCCAACATTCAGATTTCCTTCATCGTGTGTCCTCAAAGAGACTCGCCTCTCATGCATCTGCTCTCTATCTCATTATCCTTTGCTTTGTGTAGAACACATATCAATTATGAGACCAGCTTGTTTGTTGAGTTGTTGATGGTCTTTTTCTCCCTAGTTGGGTATAAGCTGCAGGAGCACAGGATTGTTTTGTTCTCAGCTGTAACCCATGCACTTAGCATGGTGCCTAGCTGTTTGTAGGTATTCTGTGGGTGCCTTTTGAATCAGTGAGTTAGCTGTGTTAGACAGTTAGGCGTCTGCCCTGATCCTCTTCACGGAGAAGACAGGCTCTAAGTACATACTTGTAATGAACATACCATATGAAACAGTATATAGAAGTATGGTCACTTATATCGGGGTAGTTCATTGAGACCACGGGCTCGGAGAAAGTCCTCGCTGAACCCAGAGAGGTTTAAGTGGAGACCCAAAGGATTTCACAACCTCCTTTACATACTGCTGATATGTCCCAGTTTTCTTGTGCTTTATGCTACCCAGATACTCCTTCAGCTTTGACTCCTGGGACATCTTTGATTATTGATGGGGGTAAGGAGGTAATGGACCCTTCTAGCTATTTAAAGACACTCAGCACTTTTAAGATACATCACAAACACTCCATTTTAGCATATAATAAATAATAATGTTTCAACCCAGCCCATTTCACCATCATGTTTATTAATGGCATTCGCTGTTACAGCTGTTCATGCATTCATTTCACTGTGACAGACGTTAAGCTGATGCTACTGTACACGTGACGAATCTTACTCCATCTCCTCTTCTATGCAGAGGCAGTTAACCTTCATGCTGCCTGCTGTTGTTTACTCCACGGCTAAAGCACTGTTGTGTTAGGATTTCACTGAAGCGAGTTTTTCTTCTGTGCCACAACGTTGCTAGCAAAGCACTCTGTGCTATGCATCTGTGGGTTGCTACACCGATGACCTGTTTTCTTAAAGGGTCCCTTTGGATATAATTACCTTGATCTTGCCCTTGATATCAAAAATGTCACTGCCACGTGGCTGATGGGAAAATGTTTTATTTTTATGGCAGAGCCATATAAGCACTTAATCACAGCTTTCCCTTTCCCTGTTTTATAACCACCATAACCTTAACTATCTCCCCATGTATTTATTTCATTGCTGCAAAAATGGATGTTTGTTGATTCAGTGGCTAGTTAGGGCTCATTTCTAGTCAACTGAAAAGGTCTTTGTGTTTGGGGACTCAAATTATAATTTCAGCTGGTTTCTCCATCTCTTCAGCAGAAAGAGGAGTGTGTGACCAGAATGCACAATACGCAATTAGACTGGAAGATGGGACTCTGTTATTCCAAAGCTACCACCAGTGCTAGGGGATGAGACTCAGAGGAGGAGTGGCTATTGTTGGAGTCCTCTGTCTTCTAGCCTTCTTTCTCTCTTTGTGACCTTGGACAGATCTCGCCTCTAAGCTGCAGTCTCTTCCCAAATGAAACCATGAGATTGGGTTGGATTGTGTGTGGACTCTCTTCTGGGAAGCAGCCAGAAGATTTACTGATAAGGTGTGGAAATCTCTAGCTCTGCAGAATTTCTATTTGGTAGAGTTGCTAAGGGGACTCAGTGTGGGCAACTTTATGGTCTCTGGTTGCCTCTTCTAGCTTTTAGCATCTTTGAAACCAGCTGGAAAGGGAGAGAATAGAAAATTGTGCTTACTGTGTCAATAGTTAATAATGCTATCAATTTCTACCTCATTGCCGTTTAATGGAGATAGGAATCTCATTATTCAGAGACATGCAAATGTAGCAATTCTAGTCTTTACATACAGCCTCTGAATCACTATGCCACTCACACTATGTAATTGCTCTGTGAACTCAGGCACATAAAAAATGTCACCCTAATCACTGCCAGTCATAGCACCACTGAAGAAAGAACTAGAATAATAGGTATTTGAAAGGGGACATGCTGAGGATTGCACTGTTGCAAGGCAAAAACAGGTTGCCAAACACAATGGCCTCTGATTGGCTTTGCAGAGCAACTGTCTGGAAACTGACACAGCTGTCCCCCAAATGGTGGCAAAGTTTGAAGGTGGCTCTGAGAGACCTGTCTTGAAATCAAACTAGCAAGATTAGAAATGAGGGCTCTCTGTGACCTTGAAGAATGCTGTCTGATCTGGCTTTCAACTACATTATTCACTTCCACTAAACCAGAAATACACACTTCTAGGAGTTTCTTTGGCCCAGATATGCTGTCCAGTATGGCAGCCACTAGCCCCATGGCCGCTGAGCACTTGAAATATGGCCAGTGCAACCGAGATGAGCTGTGAATGTAAAATACATACTGGATTTCAAAGCACTATGAAAAAAAAAGAATATAAAATATCTCATTAATGATTTCCTATTGATTACATGTTAAAATAATATCTTAGGTATATTGAATTAAACAAAACACATTATTCAAATTATTTTCTCTGGTTTATTTTTGCTTTTTTAATGTGACTACTTAGAAAATGTAAATTATACATGTAGGCCACATTTTTTTTTAAAAGATTTTATTTATTTATTTGACAGACAGAGATCACAAGTAGGCAGAGAGGCAGGCAGAGAGAGAGAGAGAGAGGGAAGCAGGCTTCCTGCGGAGCAGGGAGCCCAATGCGGGGCTCGATCCCAGGACCCTGAGATCATGACCCGTGCCGAAGGCAGCAGCCCAAACCTCTGAGCCACCCAGGCGCCCCTAGGCCACATTTTATTTCCCTTGGACACACGTAGCCTAGGGTAATCAGACGCTTGTTTAGTCTAGTTGCTAAGATCCTACCTTGATTTTCTTGTTCTCTTAACAGACTCCAGTTCCTTTAAAGATTGTTCACATAGATTCGAGGAGCCTGGGTCCTCAATACTATTCAGGTGCAGAGTTCCTTCTTTTAACCTATTCACTGTTCTTCTTAGCACCTCTCTGTCTGGCACCCCTGACCGTATTCCCGGTGTGAACAACCTGTATAAAATATGTCCCTCTAGTTGCAAAGAAGGCACCGTTTCCAAGGACACCCGTTTCAGTTCTAGATGGACTATGACTCATGGTGGTCATTAGAGTGTAAATCTGACACGGGTTTAACCTTTTGGTAGGATTTGGTTTTTGTTTCAGAAAAACTATGGGGGTGAAAAACAGTAGCATATCAAGGGCAGTGTGTGCTGTTAAGGAGAAGCAGGGGTGTACTTTGATGTTAGAAGACAGATTCGAATCCCTGGTCGGCCACGCACTAGCTGTGTTTGATTTGGACACATCACTCTGTCTAAGCCTTAGTTTCACCCTCTGTCAGATACCCATAAGATCAACTCTACAATGCTTCCTTCCGAGGGTTGCTGACATTTCCAATGAAATAACGTATAAGAAAATACTTGTCAATGTGAATCTCTGTGTATGGCTGCCAGTTATGACCAGAGGGGTAGATCCTGTGGGCAGATGGTTTTGTTTGGCCAGAAAAGTGTGTTTTGTTTATTTGAATCAGAGTGCCTCTAAGGGAGATCCTGTCTACTTTGTCACAGACTTTACCACTCTTGTTATCTTAATTCAGCTGACTTGAGTCACTTGCCTGGTTGCTGAAGATTGATGTGTTTGTGTACCTTACAAAATGGGAGGGGCAACACTTGGTAATACAACCATACTTGATGCTGGCTGACATGGTTCCTGTCCCCAGGACTTCATGGTAGGGATTTAAGTCACACCGTAACCACGTCTGGATGCACAGATGTTTACTAAGCACCTGAGTGCTGCTCGAAATCCCAGAGATACAAATAAAGAGCATATCAACTGTGGGTACAACAAAAGGATGGGCAACTAATTTTGTTTGGGTGTAGGATAGTTAAGAGGTGGGGTGTAGGAGGAAGAAAAGTGACATTTTTGAGCCAAGACTGGGCCATCCTTACAATTAGGCATTTGTCATATGTTATCTCATCTACACCTCTCAGAGGTGAATGCTGTTACCTTCATTTTGTAGATAAGGTCTGGTGCCTCATGGAATCCACCCAAAGTACTTAGTACTTACCTGGACAGAGCTGGGCTTTGAATCCAGGTTCCTCTGAGTGGCCCAGCGGTGTGATGCATCCCCTCTGTTTCCCCTTGAGATGAATGAAAGCATGACTCAAAGCAAATGCTTTATTTCTGTTTGCTGAGCATCTCTCCTACTCCCTACCCACTGCTTTCCTAGAGTGTTGTTTTTTTGACCCAAAATTCATTTACTTGTTAAAGTTACAATAACATACTCTAAATGCATACAAAACTGCAAAATGCTTTTTCAACAAAGATACTAGTTGTATTTAATGATGACATAAAGGTATGTCTCATGACTTTTGTTCTGTTTTAAAGTCATCATGAGGGGTGCCTGGGTGGCTCATGTGGTTGAGTGCCTGACTCTGGATTTCTACTGGGGTTGTGGGCTGAGCCTTGCAGTGGGCTGAGCATTGCAGCAGGCTCAGCACTCACTGCTTGAGGATTCTCTTCCTCCTACTGCCCCTCCCCCATGCATGTGCCCAGACACTCTCTCTAAAATAAATGAATCTTAAAAAAAAAAAAAAAAAAAAAAAAAGTCATCCTGGACTCAAAAGTGTACATCAATGGAGCTCTCCTCCACTGGTGTAAATATTTTAATTGGTCTCATGTGAGAGTGTCTTCCATTTTGGAGATTGGCTAGAATCCAAGGTTGTTGAGAAGTGGTACTTAGAGTCTATAGGGCAACACTAACTTTTCTAAGACCTGGAACACAAATGTCAGAGAGAGGCATGGAAATGTCAGGTGCTAAATCCGTCTTCCTGTGCTTGTTTGCCTCCTAAGGAGCCTGTGGCCTTGGTATCCTGTCCTACCTCTCCTTCAGTCTGAAGGGGATGTTTATGGCCTGTGGAAGTTTGTGGCCAGGGCATCTGAACAGCCTGCGGTGAACTCTGATCCCAGCAGTGACCAAGGTTGTTTGATTATAAAAGTTGGGGAGCTCTGGTTCTTGACTATAGTAGCCTTTAGCATTGATTCCCTAGTGATAAACAACCCCCTACCCCCACCCCACACACCTCCCCTCAGCTACCCCTTTCCATTGTTTTCACAATCAAAAGACCTTTGTCTCACCCCTTTACCCGAGGCTGCCTTGGGATTGGCTCTTTAAGTGGGCAAAGGTCATGGTCAGAGAGTTGCAAATGAGCATACCCAGGGCAATGGCCTGGTTTTGGGCTTACAGTGCACCATGAGACAACAGCTTTCCTCAGCTTGTGTTTGGCTTTCCTCTGCTGTAGTGGGGGTAAAGGTCACTGTGGGCTCATTCAGAGCCCTGGGTCTAGAAGCCGACACACCTAGGTCTGAATCCCTACCATGCCAGGTTAACTTAATCCTTAACCAACCAAGCTCTGTTTCCTCATATATGAAACTATGTAGTAGCAACAAGGCTGTTGTGAGATTTTAATATCAAAAAGCACTTCTCTTGTTCTTACTAAGTGTTAGGCACTGTTTTGAGTGTTTTACATATATTAATTTAACGAATCTTGCAACAACCCTATGAGGTGAGTATAGTTATCATCCCGATTTTACAGATGAAAAAATACAAATGATGAAGTTCTAGAACCTAGGTGAGGTTTGGTGGGCTGAGGTCCGGAGCCGATGACCAAGAAAGAATTCTTGAGACATCTTTGGTGCAAAATGGTGGTTTATTAAAGCACGGGGACAGGACCCGTGGGCAGGAAGAGCTGCTGCCCCGGGTTGTGAGGGATGGCAGGTTATGTACCCTGCTGTTGGGGGAAGGTGAGGGGAAGGGAGGTGTCAGTGGAGTTTTCATATGCTAAAGAGGGCCTACAAGGTGCCAGGATGTTCCAGGCCTGCCGGAGGCCTTGCCCTTGCTGCTGGATCAATGTTGTCTTTAGACCGACCATTAACATTAAGATAGTTGGGAGACTTTTGGTGGGGTGTCACAATCCTGCTATCAATCGTCTTTGTTAGTGAGATTTAGGATATTTGTAAGCCAAGGGAGACTCCTGTCTAGCAGGATTATGAGCTCTGAAAGTTAACTATTTGCTTATTGTTCATGGCAGTCAGGACTGCCTGAGGGATGCTACACATATGGAGGGGAGCGGGTGAAGAGGGGGTGCAAGGCGCCAGCTTTTGCTTTGTCCTCAGCCAGCCTCCTGCTCCCTCATCATTCCCCCCTGAACAATTTTGACCCTTAAATCTTTAAGGTGGTTGAAGGTGGAAGGTCTCATCTTCTGTAACTTCTTCCTGCTGAATAGGGGCGTAGAGCTGTCCCTACCTACTGGGGTCAATATTGATCAGTAGAGGAATGTATAGGCGGAGGCAGCAGAATCCAGCGCTGACAGTGAAGGAGTGTCTTTGCGCGTGGTAAGGATCATCTGTCGTGGTGAAGTGACCTATGTACCCTGGAGGAAGCCAGGGCCACAGGTTGGTTCCACATATCCAGTGGGTTCCATTTGGAGCTGGCCATCTAATGCCAGGTCACCTTACCCAATCAGTAGCAAAACATTCAGTAGCCTGGAGTACTATTATTTGGGAACACATTTCTTATGATAGCCATCCTCGATACTGTGTGTTATTTGTCCAAGTATCCTACGTATGATTCTTTTGTTCCCAGCATAAAACTGCCTTTTAACTGAGCTGTCCAATCGTGGGTGTGAACCACAAATATGTATCCCGGATCTGATATATGCCATCTTCAGTATAGCGATAAGGAGGGTTTTGTAACTTAGGCCCATATTTGATTGGGGAGTTATGGCTTGATAGCAATCCCCTTTCCTTCCAAATAGCTCCATGGGCATGTAGTACCAGGAAAGCACATTTGGAGTCAGTATAAATGTTAATTCTTAGACTTTGGCAATTGCAAAGTGCTAGTTAGCACTATGGCACACCTAGCTTTTCTTATTTTTTTTCTATGAAAACTACTGTCATCAGAAAACCAACTGTCATTCATATTTTTAACAGGGGCATCTTAAATCTGGACAAATAGAGTAAGCAAGATTAATAACCTTTTTTGCTCTATAGAGAAAGAAGTACAGTGGTCAGGTTCAGGCATACAGGTCTCCTGCTCCCTCATCACAAAGAGAGGTTAAGAAATTTTCCCAATGATGGGGCACCTGGGTGCCTCAGTCAGGCCTTAAGCCTCTACCTTCGGCTCAGGTCATGATCCCAGGGTTTTGGGATCGAGCCTGCATGGAGCTCCCTGGTGATCAGGGAGTCTCCTTTCCCTCTCCCATTCCCCCTGCTTGTGTTCCCTCTCTCACAGTGTTTCTCTCTGTCCAATATATAAATAAAATCTTAAACAAAAAAGAAAAGAAAGTTTCCCAATGTTCCAGAGCTAGTAAATGCAAACTTGAGATATCAAAACAGTGTGAGTCCAGTCTGTTCCTAAGTGCTAGGCTATGCATAAATATTAAAAATATGCACATTTGGAACACGGTGGATGTTTAAGAAATTCTATTAATCCAATTATTATTATTTTTAATGTCCTGGATTTCACAGCTTCCATGATCCACTTTAGAAGTAGAGTGAAACGACGCATTTTTTGTGAGATTATGATTTTTTTTTTCATATTTCTGAGTTTGGATGAGAGTGTTGTGTCTGAATTCAGTTCCTCGTCTTTTAGCTGTAACTTGTTAAGCTTCAATATTTTCATCACAATTTGCAGTTAAAAAAATTTTTTTTGCAGTTTACATTTTATATTGTACTTAATGATGCCTGTGAGCATCCTCTCATAGGCTTCTAATAAGCTCAAGTGGGTTAATATGGGTAAAGGACTTAGACATGTGCTTGAACCTGAATATGTGCTGTATCAAGAAAGGATATATGAAGGGTCCTGAAGACATAAATATGATTTCACCTAATCCTCCACTTTGATCTTTCTTTATGGGAATGCATCTGTTCCCACATCACCTAGGACCAATGTGAGACATCTTAGAGTTGCTGTAGACTGTGTTGCCAGCTCCCAAGTCAGGAGCTCCTTGGGGCCGGAGTCTGGCTTGATGCCTCCCTAATGGTGAAGGCCCACCACGTTGACTGGTGCACTGAAAAGAAGCATGAACTTGGCAAGACACTGAATCATTTTTCTTTGTGCCAAATTCCAGTAGGGAACCATGAACAAGAAATGAGAAGAACATGTCCTCTAACATCCTTGATGTCAATGATTTCATGACCCTTCAGATGGCCTAACTGTTAATCCAACATCACCTTACTCAAATTGTCAAACATGGGAACTATGTCACATTACATGGAAAACAGGGCTGAGCGACTATATGTACAATAAGGACAACATTGGCTCATATTGTTTTTGTAACTGTGAAGATTCTCTGCATATAATTTCTTTGTATGCATATATATTTATATATTAAATATAATATATATTGAAATTTACCTATGTATTAAGCATCATTTTAAAAGCTTTATGTGTATTAACTCACTTAATTCTCATGATAGCCTCACAAGGTAGATACTTTTGTCATCCCTATTTTAGGGTTAAGGACACTTTGGCACAGAGAGGTTGGACAGGCTGCCCAAGGATACACAGCTGGTATGTGGTGGAGGCAGGATTTGAATGCAGGAGTCTGGTTAAGAGCCAATTCCTTATTTTTATGAAGTCTTTCGCTTTCTTTTTTTTTTTTTTAATATTTTATTTATTCATTTGACAGAGAGAGAAATCACAAGTAGGCAGAGAGGCAGAGAGAGAGAAGGGGGGGAAGCAGGCTCCCTGCTGAGCAGAGAGCCCAATATGGGACTCGATCCCAGGACCCTGAGATCATGACCTGAGCTGAAGGCAGAAGCTTAACCCACTGAGCCACCCAGGCGTCCCAGTCTTTCACTTTTTTTTTTTTTTTTAAGATTTTATTTATTTATTCGACAGAGAGAGATCACAAGTAGGCAGAGAGGAAGGCAGAGAGAGAGGAGGAAGCAGGCTCCCCGCTGAGCAGAGAGCCCGATGCGGGACTCGATCCCAGGACCCTGAGATCACGACCTGAGCCGAAGGCAGCGGCTTAATCCACTGAGCCACCCAGGCGCCCAGTCTTTCACTTTCTAATAAGCAATTAACATAGCATCACAGAGATTTCAGAAACCCCTCTCGGAGAGCTCTCTTGGGCGGTCAGCAACTATTTTCCTCCTGTGAACTTCCTCTGTAATGGCAAAGGGTTGGGAGGAGCATGACTTCCCAGGTGAAAGTGACATAATTCGCTACTTCCAGAGGTACCCCACTTCCAAACGGCACATCAGAGAGCGCTCCCTTCATCAGCCGCTCTCGTATCTGCCCCAAGGACCCAGCCTGGGAACTGAATCACCTGCAGGCCTGGCATTCCCACTCTCCCCATGTCTTGGTCAAGGGCTGCTATAACGAAATACCATAGACTGGGAGGCTTAAGCAACTAACATTTACTTATCATGGTCCTGGAGGTTGGGAAGTTTATGATCAGGGTGCCAGCAGATTCAGTTCTTGATAGGGGTTCCCTTCTGGCTTGTAGATGGCTGCCTTCTCACCATGTCCTCACCTGACCTGTGCTCAAGAAGGAGAGCCCTCCTCTACTTTTAAGGGCACTGATCACATCATGTAGGCCCACCCTCATGACTCCATCCACATCCATCCACATCTGTGTTCCCAAAGACCTCCTAGGACTTCAGATATCTTTGCTTTGGTTAGGGCTTCAACATATGAATTTTGGGGGACACAAACATTCGTCCATAACACCTATCTTCCCTACAGACCATGGATCTTGAGCTGTTGATTCCAGTGCAAGGTGAGGCACTGAGTAGTCAACAAGTACTTGTTGAACTGGAAGGAGTTGAGTGATCCTCTGGTATTGTAAAGTCTCTGAGGATTTGGGCTTTCCTCTCTGCCCGGAAGAGGGACTGCAGAATATACTCAAATGCCCAAGAGGAGTAGTGGTGGGGTCAGAGTCGCCTTTGCAGTGGCTGGTGAAACAAGTTCTCTTTAGGATAAATGGAGGAAAGAGATGGGCGACAGCGTGAGGAAGACCCAGGTCTGCATCTTGGTGCTGCTACGGAGAGGCTGTGTGGCCCAGGTCTTCTGTAACCCCCGGCCTTGCTCTTCTGTAAAGATGAATGATACCAATCTCAGGGATGTGCTGGGAAGGCGTGGTGAAGAAGCATATATTAATCACTAGCACACATCCCGGCTCAGAGGAGGCACCAGAAAAGGTTTCCTCTTATTCAGTTAACTCTTTATCTGTGCCAGGTAATGCTTTCATTAGGAGGTGGGCAACCAAGAGAGCAGATATGGGAATGCCAAACGCACGAGTCACAGACTCCGAGAATCTGAGAAGGGATATGTCATGGGAACCAAAGAAAATATTTACCTGGGAGGCCACCCACAAAGCCTGAGGTTACCTATTAGCCTAACGATGAGTTCCATGGTGCCTCTTATAGGGAGGGAAGGAGAGAAATGAAGAAAACCCACTATAGGTGAAATGTCCATGTAGCCCTTTTAGCTCTCAAAACCCCTGCCCTCAGAAACTTTAAAGGAACTGGGAGCAGTGGGTAAAGGAAGACAGGCTATGGAAGAAGGTAGACTAGACATTATATGTAAGGAAAAGGGAGGGAGTGACACTAAGCAAGCATTCAGAAGTAAGGGAAGGTTGATTCATTCATTAAAATTACGGCAAAACTTACCACCTAGTTACCTTTGTATGAGACAAGGAAGTTTCCAGACCCTTGTGTCCCCCAGCTCCTATCCTTCATTTACTGGGGAGTTCTAGCCACCTGCCTCTACCACCAGCTTTGATACTGGGTTAGCAGTTTACTCTCTCTGCTCATCTCCATTCACATCACAAAGCCCAGTTCTTGATACAGATTACCAGGAACCAAAGGGTAGTGAGAGTTTACAAAAGGCTATTGATTTCCCTTCTACAAGAGTAGTATCTAAGAACATAGGCTCCATGATCAGACTCATCCGGATTTATGTCCAGGCTTCACTGATTTTTTTAAATTATGTGACCTTGGATATGTTTTTTAAACCCTGTGAGCCTCAGCTTCCTTATCTGTAAAGTGGGCATTAATAATAGTACCTATTTCTTATGGTTGAGTGAATTAAATTGCATAGTAGAAGTGAAACAGAGCAGCGCCTGGAGATAATGAACACTTAGCAGAGAATAGCCATTATCATTCTTAGTAGTGATTTTTTTTATATATACTCTGATTTCAGAGTCCTGAGATGGAGCCCCATGTCGGGCTCCCTGCTCAGCAGAGAGTCTGCTTCTCCCTCTCCTCAGCACCTCCCCTCCTCCACTGGCTTGTGATTTCTTTCTCTGCCTCTCAAATAAAAAAATAAAATTTAAAAAAGAGAGAGAGAGAATGCCATCAAAGTGCTCAGGAAAGCAACAGTGGGAGGGGAGATGTAAGATGATACCCATAATTGGGACGCCTGGGTGGCTCAGTTGGTTAAGCAGCTGCCTTTGGCTCGGGTCATGATCCCAGCGTCCTGGGATCGAGTCCCACATCAGGCTCCTTGCTCAGCAGGGAGCCTGCTTCTCCCTCTGCCTCTACCTGCCATTCTGTCTGCCTGTGCTCGCTCTCTCCCGCCCCCCTTCTCTGATAAATAAATAAAATCTTTAAAAAAAAAAAAAGATCATACCCATAATTGCACAGCCCTACAGTGGTTTTCCATGTGTAGTCTACAGCACCCCCTCTTAGAAATGCAAATTCTCAGGGTCACCCCAGGCCTTGTAGACCAGAAACTCTGGAGGGTGGGGCAGATGATAAGTGTTTACTCAGCAGTCCAGGTGATTCTGCTAGACCATTTGGGAACCCTGCATTACGGTTATCCAGAGAAGGGAAGAGATGAGATGCCCAAAAGAAGCTAACTTTTTTACCGAGTCATTCCTTACTTAGGAAGATATTTGTAAATGATCTTTCCCTCTCTCTTCTTATGCAGAAGGATATTCAAATATATTTTTTATTTAGCTAATGCTATGGGCTAAACTGTGTTCCACCAGAATTCATATGTTGAGGTCCTAACCTCAGTACCTGGGGATGTGACTGTATTTAAGGTAGTAGTCAAGATAAAATGAGGTCATATAGGTAGGTCCGAATCCATTATGGCTGGTGTCCTTGTGAGAACAAGAAATTTGGATGCAGTGAAGCACATAGGGAAGACCGTGTGAAGACAGGGGAACATGGCCATCTACAAGTGAGAGAGAGAGAGAGAGAACTCCAAAGAAACCTGTCTGCACCTGGATCTTGGATGTCTAGCCTCCAGAACTGTGAGATAATGAATTTAAATTTCTGTTGTTTAAGCTACCCAGTCTGTGTTTTTAAGGCAGTCCTAGCAGACCAGCACAGCACTCAGCACAGCAGAGAGGGAAGTTTGCATTGTCCAAGCTGTTAGCTGCAGGCGAGGAGGTGAGTTCAGGTTGGACTCCTTTGGGACCACAAGCCCATACCATTTTTAGGTGCCTCTTTTTTTTTTTTTTTTTTAAGATTTTTATTTATTTATTTGATAGCCAGAGATCATAAGTAGGCAGAGAGGCTGACACAGAGAGAGAGAGGGAAGCAGGCTCCCCACTGAGCAGAGAGCCCGATGTGGGGCTCCATCCCAGGACCCTGGGATCATGACCTGAGCTGAAGGCAGAGGCTTAACCCACTGAGCCACCCAGGCGCCCCTAGGTGCCTCTTTTGATGAAAACAAAATAGGTGGGACATTTGCTTACTTTAAAAAAGAATTTTTCACTTTATGGGGGACTCACTTGTCACAAGAGAGAGATTAGAAGTGATGATAAAAAACACTATGGATTAGTGTTTTCAGATCAGAATGAAAGACAGTGGAGAAGTATTATTTGTTCTACAAACATTGTGTTCACATATAACCTTTCAGGAATGTGTTTACCTCAGGAAGGCAGACAGCTGGGACTATGTGCAAGGGATCAGATACAGCCTCTGAGAGAAATTGGTTGGAAGGGCCAGAAGAACTCGGCCGTTTTCAGCCCACAAACCGGGCTCAAGGATATTAAGGAAAAAAGAAACGCAGGACCTCGATGATGACCTGATTATTTGCTAAGTGGGTTTACTCCCCCTGCCTTTGAGTTTCACCTGCATTTTAATCTTTTTTTTCTTTCTTTCTTCCTCTTCTTTTTCTTTCTTTCTTCTTCTTTTTTAAAATTTCCATGGAGATTTAGACTTACAAATGTTGTCAGATTAATTAACATGGGTCTGGGTATATAGATGAGGTCAAGGAATTTGAGAAAACACCTCAGATAGGTTCTGCCATCCAGCACCTTGTCGAGGGTGTGACCATTGATGTCACATCAGATAGACAGATGTGCATACAGAACTTGCTCTCCCCACAGCTTTCTCTGAAGTCACTGCCCTGGGGTTGACATGTTGACAGGTCAACATTTTATCTGTCCACCTTTGGAAACTGCTTGTGAGAAGCAAGCCCTACTCCTTTCTCCCTGCTCCTCACCCTCCAAATTTACACGATATATATTTTAAAACGTCATTTAAAATGATTGTACTGGGGCGCCTGGGTGGCTCAGTGGGTTAAGCCGCTGCCTTCGGCTCAGGTCATGGTCTCAGGGTCCTGGGATCGAGTCCCGCATCGGGCTCTCTGCTCATCGGGGAGCCTGCTTCCCTTCCTCTCTATCTCTCTGCCTGCCTCTGTCTACTTGTGTTCTCTGTCTGTCAAATAAATAAATAAAATCTTTAAAAAAAAAAAATGATCGTACCATAACTGAATAGAAGGCTGACTCTCCTCATTGTAAATGAAGAGACACATGGTTTCGTAACATTCAGTATGAGACGCAGCAGAAGTTCTGCCACGTCCTAACAATTTCTTTCTTCCATAGGATAATCCTTCGGGAGAGTCTCTAGCTTGCACAAAGCATGAAGATGTCATGATAAAACAACAATTTGACCTTTAAGCTCTGCTGAAAAGACAGACCCAATAATAGACCGTTTGTCTGCCATAAAGATTTCCATACAGGGACACCTGAGTGGCTCAGTCGGTTAAGCGTCAAACTCTTGATTTTGGCTCAGATCATGATCTCAGGGTTGTGAGATCGGATCTTGTGTTGGGGTCTATGCTGGGCATAGATCTAGCTTGGGATTCTCTCTCTCTCTCTCCCTCTGCCCCTTCCCCTGCTCACCCATGTACTCATGCTCTCTTCCCCCCCCCCCCCCCCAAAAAACAAACAAGAAAAGATTTCCATATAAAATTTTTCTCCCTCTGTTCATTCCATCCATTGGCAGTCATATAAAAGCTAATATGCAGAAGTCACACGGAGCAAGTGTAGTAGGTTCTCTTGTATGAAATGCATTTCACTTTGCAGTCATTAGCATTTGTGAAAGGACTGTTGAGTGCTGGGTAGGAGCAGAGAGAGTGGGTAACTTGCATGAGATTCAGGGCTGGGCTGTTTTTAATTGGGGGCAGAGGGGAAGCTGGATCAGTTTTGTGCTGAGTATAAGATGCTGCACTATCTCGGCAGTGACATGATATCTTACCTCTGGTAAAAAGTTCCATGGTTCATGATTTTTTTTCTTTTCTTCTTCTTCTTTTTTTAATAGTCCACTCTTCGTTTAGGAAGTTGTCTTTATTGTCTGCTAGGTGTACATAGACATTTCCCTGGAGAGAGTGAAAAGGTATGTAATTCTCATTGTGGTCGGCACTGGGGTATGCTGCCCAGATGCCCACTTCAGGACTGCAGCTGGACAGTGACTGGCTGACAGCTCACACCTGTGTCCTCCTACTCCTCTAGTGCTGGTGAAGAAAAGCCACATAGTTCAAGATCATGACCATTTCCTAGGAGCAGTCAAAATCCCATGATTGGCTAATGTGGGGGTAGAAAGTTTCAGCCTCCTTCCCTTATTTCAGGACATCTCTCCAGGGCCATCCCAGCTCCAGAACTCCCAAAGGGATCAATTGAGGTCTTTGCTGTGACTGCCCCGCAGCCCAGTTTCTCCTGTTGCCTCAGTGGACCGCTTTGTTTCCACACAGGTGTTGGTACCTAGATCATTCCCCAATAAACCTCTTGCATGTAATTCTCCATCTCTGATTCTGTTTTCTAGGGAGCCCAACCTGCCAGCAATACTTTCCCTTAAATATAGCTGTTGTTTTATTTTTCATGGGTAGTTGTTAAGAGATAAATTCTTATTTTCACATTGAGATGAGTATAAGAATTGAAATTGTTTTGAAATCCATTGGAACAAAACAGCAATGAGGACACTCAATTGGTTAACCTGAAGTTTTGGTCATTGTGTTTGAATTGACTGCCAACCACACGCAGTGTGGCCATATGGCAGAGGTGAAAGTCTGAGGCCAAGGGCCCTGTTGAGAAAGGCCAAAGGTTCAACCTCCTTATTGTTCGGTCTGTTTTCCGTTGCTTCCTGGTCTCAACTTGTACTCTAACCTGGCCAGTCATAGTAAAAAATGTTCTCTTGACCTGCCCTTGGAACAGGTGATAGGATGTGGATAACCACTGCAAATCTGTCACCGTGGCTGGAAAAACAGGCCCCAGCACCTGCCCTGCCATGTATGGAAAGCAGAACATTTATCAAGATCAACTCAGGAGAAGCCAATTTGGAATTTTTCCCCAAAAGATAAGAGGCTAGGTTCCCACAATTTTTTTTTTCAAATTTAAAATACACACAATTTTGGCACAAAAATAAACACATAGATTAATGGAATAAAATATAAAGCCCAGAAATAAACCCATGCTTGCATGGTCAGTTAATCTAGGACAAGAATATACTGTGGAGAAGAGACAGTCTTCTTCGAGAAGCAAGCCCTGCCCCTTTCTCCTTGCTCCTCACCCTCCAAGGGTTGCTTGGGTTGAAAGGGTCTGCTCAGAGGAGGAAGAAAGGAAAAAGGTCAGATAATGATCCCTGGACAGGTCCTGGGGGACTCTTGGAGCATAAAGGACTGTTTTATGAAGGGTGGAATATGTGTACGTGTGTATAGCTACGTGGTGTGTTGGGGTCCAGCCATGATGGAGAGGAAGAGGACTGCAGGTGCCATGAGGCAGTTGTGGCTAGTGGACTGAATTTTGAACACATGTGAGCAGAAATATTCCCAAAGGATTTTACAGGAGTTTGGAAGCCTGCAAGAACAGATGCCAGTAAGAGCCAATGGAAATCAAGCAATATTACAAGTTAACATTTACTGAGCATCTGCAATGTCTAGGTAGCATGCTAAATTCTACAGCTCCATTAATCCTCCAGCAACTCCTTAAAGGGGGGGTGCTTTTACTCTTTTCTAACACATGAGGAAACTGGATCCTGAGGAGGTTAAATAACTTGCTCAAAAAATGGCTGAGCTACACAATGTTGTTCAGTTTTGGGAAATTGTATTTGTGTTTTCTTAACGGGAAGCTCTTAAAAGTCATAAAGCCTTGAGCTATGAAGACAAATTTAGGTTTCTGTCATTTTATTTTATTTTGTTTTATTAGAGTACAGGCAGGGGTAGCAGCAGAGGGAGGGGGAGAAGCAGACTCCTGTTGATGAGGGAACCCAACTTGGGGCTCAATCCCAGCACCCTGGCATCATGACCTGAGCCAAAGGCAGACACTTAACTGACTGAGGCACTCAGACACCCTGGTCATATCTTTGCCAATATCTGGCTGTGTGGTCTTGGACGTGTTATATAACCTCTCTTAGCCTTACAAAGTTGTTGGAAGGATAGAGCTAATAGACACAAAGAAAAATACTTAGTGATAGTTATCTTTCAAGACCCCAGCCCAGCTAATGACTGAGTTCACTGATGAATTAGGTGCTGTATACTTTTCAGCCAAAAGAAAAAAGTAAACTTTGGTGATAGTCTATGACACTTGATAGATTAATTGCACAAACAAACCTTTTATTTTTTTCCCCATTATTCAGTTATTATTAACTCAATGTGATAACTAATTGTATGTCAACTTAACTGGGCCACAGGGTGCCCAGATAGTTGGTCAAACATTATTCTGGATGTTTCTGTGAGAGATGTTTTTATTTTGCCTGAAATTAACATTTAAATTGGTAGACCAGTTAGTTTATCTATCTTAATGTCAGTGGGCTTCATCCAATCCGCTAAAGGCCTGAATAGAACAAAAAGGCTGACCCTTTGAAGAAGAAAGAATTCTGCCTGCCTCACTGCCTTTGGATTGGGACATTGGCTTTTTCCTGCCTTCAGACTTGAACTGAACATCCGCTCTATCCAGGTGTTGGGTCTGCTGGCCTTTTGACTTGCACTAGAACTGTCCCTGGGTCTCCAGCTTGCTGACTCATTCTGCAGATCTTGGGATTTATCAGTCTTCCTGATCACCTGCACCAATTCCTTATCAATCCCCCCCACCCCGCCCCCCCCACCGGCCCTGGATAGGTAAGTGTGTGTGTGTGTGTGTGTGTGTGTCTGTGCACACACATCCTCTTGATTCCGTTTCTCTGCAGGACCTTGACTGAATATTTGCTCAATAAATACTGGCCTACTGCTGTCTGGATCTCAGGGACTGGGCTCCAAGCCATAGATAGAGAGTGAATGAAGGAGTCTGGTATCCTGTCCTCATATAGTTTATAGCGTACAGCCTAGACTAGTTGAAGAAGCCTTGGAGACCTTAGATCATTCATTGCAAATAGTGAACAAAATTTGTAGTAAGTGCCACAGAGAGAAAACATAGCAGGGGCTGTGTGTGCATAAGGCAGGGCCCTCCCCCTACTCTGGACTTCCCAGAGGAAATAACACATGGGCTATATAAGCTGAGATGTCGGGGGTGAATGGGTGTGAATCTGGGAGCGTGAAAGGGAACATGCACCAAGGCAGCAGCATGGATTTGTTGTTGTTGTTGTTCTTTTTTTTTTTTTTTAAAGGTTTTATTTATTTATTCAACAAACAAGAGATTACAAGCAGGCAGAGAGGCAGGCTCCCTACTGAGCAGAGAGCCTGCCCACTCAGGGCTTGATCCCAGAACCCTGGACAGAGGCCTCAACCCACTGAGCCACCCAGGCGATTTGTTCTTCTAAGTGGGGAAGGTGGTTCGTATGTTCCAGAAGTAAAAGGAGGTAGCTTCAGTGGAGCAAAGAGGGCAAGTTAAATGAAAGAAGAACTGATTTATTCTTTCATCCGCTATTCTTTTTTTTTTTTTTTTTTTTGATGAGATTGTGTGACTTGGTGTTAATTTTTCTTTAAATGTTTGATAGAATTCTCCAGTGAAACCATCTGAGTCTGGAGATTTCTTTTCAGCAGTTTTAAAATTATAAATACAATTTCTTTGATCATTACAGGGCTAATGAAATGATTGATTTCATACTGGATGAGCTGTGGCAGTACGTGCTTTTTGTAGGATTGGTCCGTCTCATCTAGGTCCTCAAATTTGTGTATGTAGAATTGTTTGCAACATTCTGTTATTGCTTTGATGTCCACAGTGTCTGTGGCAATATCTCATTTCATTCCTGATATTGGTAATTTGGTTTTTTTTTTTTTCTTCTCATTTTATTCTTCATCAGCATTGCTAGAGTTTTGTCGGTTGATCTTGTAAAGGAGTCAGCGTTTTATTCCAGGGAAATTTTTTTTCTATTTTTGTTTTCAATTTTATTGACTCCTGTTCTTTTCTTTGTTATTTCCTTCTTCTGCTTTCTCTTGGGTTTATTTTGCTTTTAAATAAAAGAGAACTTCCACCTTTCGAGGTGGGAGCTTAGGTGTTTAACTTAAGACTTTTCATTTTTATTAATGCTACCGTAAGTGCTACAGATTTCCCCTTAGCACTGCATTGACTGTCTCCCACAAATTTTGATATAGTGAATTTTCATTTCATTCAGTTGAATGTATTTTAAAACCATTTCTCTTGAAACTTCCTTATGACCCATAGGGTCTTTGGAAATGTATGGTTTGGTTCCCAAGTGTATGGAGATTTTCCCATTATCTTTCTGTTGTTGGTTTTTAATTTGATTGCATGTGGTTCAAGAACACACTGTGAATTTCAATTCTTTTACATTTGTCAAGGTAGGTTTTATAACTCAGGATATGGTCTCTTTGAGTATATGCTCTATGCGTGTACTCTGCTATTATTGGGTGGATTAGTCTATAAATGTCAATTGGTTTCTGTTGGGTAATAGTGTTACTGCATTCTTCTGTATCCTTGATGATTTCGTGCCTAGTTTGTTCCATTAGTTGTTCAGAGAACAGGGTATTGAAGTCTGCAGCTATAATTCTGGATTTGCCTATTCTTCCAGTTCTGTCAGGTTTTGCTTCATTCATCTGGTCACTATGTTGCATACGCATTTAGGATAATGATGTCTTCTTGGTGGATTGACCCTTTCATAATATAATAATGTCTTCATCTCTGATAATTTTCTTTGCTCTGAAGTTTACTTTATATGATACTAATGTAGCCACTCCTGTTTTCTTTTTTATTTTGAACTGGATACAGAATTCTGGGTTGGCAGAAGGATGTTGGGCTACTTCCTTGATTGCCATGATTTCTGATGAGTAATTTGCTATGACTAGAATCATTATTTCCCCTATAGATAAAGTGTCATTTCTTTCTTTCTGCTTTTAAGATTTTTTTGTCTTTAGTTTTCAGTTGTTTGACTATGCATTTTAGAAAGATCCCTAGTGGTCTTTCTTCTACCTTTCAGAGTCTTACTCTGAAAATTCTCAGAGTTTGTTTTATATATAAGATCCATAGTTTTAAAATTTTACTTAGCAGGAAGAATAAGGAAAAGCACATCTCCATCTTTCTGGAAGCAAAAGTTCCTAATGTTTATCCAGATTATTTATTTGGTCTTTTTAATCGTGGCCAAAAAAGAAATGGATATAAATAAAATGTTAGCCTTCAAAACTGAATCTAAATGGAGGACTGCTGAGCTTGGGCTTTTGAGATATTGTGCATTGATATTTTTTTACACATAAACCTCATGCCCTGGATTTTCTAGGGAAGTCTGGGTTTCAGACACTTTTACTGTTTTAAATAAAACCATTCCATAAACTAAAAAAAATAAGATTTTTCATGTGAAAAAACTAAAAATGTGAGAAAAACTCCTATATCTGACCGTAAGTCCCTCTTTTCATTTTGGAAAATGAGGTTACTTTATCTGTTCATGAGATAATAGTCAACCATAGGTGACTAACATATATTATTTTGAGGCACTCTTTGGCTAAACATTTGGATGATAGTTGGCGAAAAATGACAACAACAATAGTCACAGTGAACATTTACAGAATATTTTGCTATGAGCCAGGCTCTCTGGTAAGTTTTTGTTCACTGCCTCATGTTAAATTCACTACAGGCCTATTCAGAAAAGAGTAAAATGTCCCCCAGTTTACAGATGAGTGAACACAGGCTTGAAGAGGTTAAGTAGCTTGCTTAAGGTCATACGATCAGCGAATGAGGGGAGCTGATTCTCTCTGACACCAAAGCCCATGCTGTAGACTAGCACCAGTGGGTAGAAATAATGTGAACCACACATATAATTTAAAATGTTCCAGTAGGGGTGCCTGGGTAGTGCTGTGGGTTACATATCTGACTCTTGGTTTCAGCTCAGGTCATGATCTCAGGGTTCTGGGATGGAGCCACATGTCAGGTTCCACACTTAGTGGGGAGTCTGCTTGAGATTCTCTCTCCCTCTCCCTCTGTCCCTCCTGCTCATGCTTCTCTCTCTAAAATACATAAATAATTTTAAAATGTTCTTGTAGCCACATTAAAAAGTAAAAGAAATGTGAAATTATTTTTTATAATATAAATTACTGAGCCCATTATAACCAAAATATTATCATTTCAATATGTAATCAACATAAAAAAATTAATAATGAAAAAGTTATTAATGAGACCTTTTACATTTTTTGTACTAAACCTTCAAAATCTAGAGTATATTTATTTATTTATTTATTTATTTATTTTTTTTTAAGATTTCATTTATTTATTTGACAGAGAGAAATCACAAGCAGGCAGAGAGGCAGGCAGAGAGAGAGGAAGGGAAGCAGGCCCCCTGCTGAGCAGAGAACCCAACGTGGGACTCGATCCCAGGACCCTGGAATCATGACCCGAGCCGAAGGCAGCGGCTTAACCCACTGAGCCACCCAGGCGTCCCTAGAGTATATTTAACCCCTACAGCACAACTCATTTTGGAGACTGAATTTTCATTGAAAATACTTGTTGTGCATTTAGATTTCAAATGATTCACAGTTGAAAAAAAATAGATTGAACAACCCAAGTTGTTCCAGACATACTCAGAAATTCATCAACAACTAAATTCAGTTTAGGTTTTAAAGTTAAATAAATTGAAATCGAATGCAATTGAAAGTTTAATTTCTTGGTCACTGTAGCCATATTTCAAGTATTCAGTAGTCACAAATGAGCTCTTCAAGTCACTCCATTACCCTGGATGAGTTCAGCTTTCCTTTGAGGGCTGAATCTCAGGGAGAAAAAAAAAACTTATACCGTAGCCATAAAGAGGGAGAAAATTCATGAAAACAAAAGGAAGGACCAAAGTTCAAGAGGAAAGACCTTTCTTTTGGCGCCTGCTGAAGTTACAGTAAGTTCGAGAGTCTTAGGTAACTAGGAAAGGAAGTAAAAGGGTTTTTCTTCCATTTCTGAGAATGTGTCCTGTGTGCATTCTATTAAACCTGGCTTTTCAAAGAGAGCTATGTCTTGATCTATCAAGGATTAAAGCCAAATGAAAATAGCATGGAGCTTCTAACAGAGAAGCTTGTCAGGTGAGCATGTCCACCAAGTTGCAAGTGGTATCCCTGTGGTGCTTAGTCGTGTTATAAGGGCTTCAAGCCAAAGTGAACCCTCCACCACAAACCTTGGAATAGAAAAGGTCTCAGATTTTTTTTTTTCTTATTATAGTTGTTCATGGAGGTCTCTTGGTTCTGAAATGTCTTAAAGTGGCGGAAATTATACCTTGGTGCCAAGCAGTAGTTATTGACTTTTTAATTTTTTATTTATAATTTTTCTTTCTAACCTTTTTAGTCTCAAATCCATTTCATAGTAATATATAATTTCATGAACCCTCTCAGAAGTTAAAAAAATCATTGTATTATTTTTACAAAGTAAGTGGAAAATGTAATTTTAAGCTAAAAAAATCAATTTTAGAGATATAGGATTAAAGGTTTTATTGAAGTGTATTTTAATATGTTCTGTAATATTTATAATAGATATAAAGACAGATTTTATCTTTACTTAACAAATGACAGATGCGATTTAATTTTCTCTAAATAAATTATATAAAGAAGTATCACTTGACAAATGAATACAAAAATAGCATATCTTGTTTGCTTTGGAGACCAGATGTATATTAAAATGTAGATTGAGATTTGACTGTGCGCAATCACCAGCAATAATAGAATTCAGTCTGATGGTTGGAATTCTTACATTTTGTGTGCTTAAAAAAATAAAATCATCCCTTTACGGTAGTCCCTCCTTAACCACAGACTTCCTTTATGTGGTTTCAGTTACCTGTGGTCCAGGAAGCAGATGATCGTCTTTCTCACGTATTGTCAGAAGGTCAGTAGTAGCTTAACACTGTGTCACCATGCTTATGTCATTCCCTTCCTTTCATCCCATCATGTAGGCATTTTATCATCTTGTATCATCTCAAGAACAAGGGTAAGTATAGTACAATAAGGTATTTTTCAGGAAAGAGAGGGATCACATTCATATAACTTTATTATAGTATATTGTTCTAGCCATTCTATTTTATTATTAGTTATTGTCGTTAATCTTGTACTGTACCTAATTCATAAAACAGACTTCATGATAGGTATAGATGTATAGGAAGAAACATTGCACACACAGGGTACTGCCCATGGTTTCGGGCATACACGGTGCGTCTTGAACATATTCCTTGTGGATAAGGGCAGTGGGGGCACTAATTCGATTATATGATTGAGTTCTGTTTCGATAAGAAGAGATAGAGGGAGGGCTCTGGGCCCTCATTAAAGGGCAAATACATGTCCAATTGCACCACGGTTGAGAAAGTGGAATTTGGAGTCAGACATTCTGAGTTAGAGACTGACTGCCGTTTACCAGGTTGAGAACTTTGGGAAGTTACTTAAACTCTCTGAATCTTACTTTCCTTCCCTACTGCCTGGGGCTGTTGTGAGGATTAAATGAATTCACGTATGCAGGGAGCTTAGAATACTTTTTGGTTTATGAGAAAGTCTCAATAAGTGTTTATTTAAGTTGTATTTATTATGTTAATGTTCATTAATTCAAATGCTTAATTTCCACCTGGATGTTCCACTCAACATATCTAAAGTCAAACTTATCAGTTTCCCTTCCACATTTGTTCTTCATGCACTTTCTATAAAAATCAATGCTGCTGTCAAGCACCTTATCACCTAAAAGCCCATGATTTAAGTTTTCTTCTACTTAACTCTCCTCATCTAACCCTTTGCCAAAGGCTCTTGTAGCTCTGATTTCTCCAAGTCATTTGCTCTTCTCCCATTCTAGGACCATTGCCTATTTTGGCTAGCCTTTCTGTCTCATTTCTTGCTCCCCCTACATTAATTTTCCATATAGCATAGCACCCAGTTACAACTTAAGGCTGAGTAAAGTTCTGTCCCACTGGTGATTCTCTACTACCTACAAGGTAAACCCAGGTTTTGAGCATAGAATGAATATGAGGTCTTCTGTGATCTGTTTCTGCTTACTTCTCATTCATTCATTCAACAAATATTTCCTGAGCACTTACTACATATTAACCGAAAACCTTGCCTTGCCTGCCAGACACTTTTGTTGAACACCATGCTTCTTGAAATTTCTTGAACTCATATGGTGTTTCTTATCTCTCTGGGATGGCTCACAAGTTATTTTCCACTTGGAATGCCCTTTCTCAAAGTCACTGAGTGTCTGAGCCAAGGCTCAGATTCGTGTTTCCTGGCTCTTCGCCCAGTTTTTTCTGCCTGCACACCACAGTTTAGGACCAAACATGTGTCCTGCATCAACCATAAGGTGGGGAGTAACCTCTCAATAAATATTTCATTAAGCAATGGATGCTATGATAATAACCAGACCAATTCTTAGGGCATTTTTTACTTATGGAAGTTCTTTTTTTTTTTTTTTTTTTAAGATTTTATTCATTTTATTTGTCAGAAAGAGAAAGAGCACAAACAGGGGGAGCAGCACGCAGAAGGAGAAGGACCCTGGGATCATGACCTGAGCCACCCAGGCGTCCCAACTTACGGAAGTTCTTATGGAAGTTATCATATATCACATTCTCACCTCTCTTCCTCTTAGAAGGTCCTTGGAGATTATATGGTCTTTATTGTACAATGTAGGAGGAGAGATGCCATGTCCCATATTGATCTAATAAATAGGTCTGGACAAGGGGGCTAAGGTACCTGATGTATCCTCTGGTCTTCAACACATATTTGACTGAGACTGGAGAAGCATAAGAATAAGCTTCTGGGTGATCAGCTCCTACTTTCTCTCTCTTGAGACTACCATGGGCCCTCTAGCTTGGGCAATCATTCATATATTTACTGATACAATCAGCAAATCTTCATTCGTGTCCATTTTGAATGAACATTCAAAAAAGTCCATTCTCCAGAACTACCATCATTCTCCAGATGCTACAGTTTCCTGGTCTGTGAACTCTTTTTTCTTCCCCTGGAGATTTCACTGTAGGGTGTGGATTATCTGCTTCTTTCTCCTGGTCGGGTCCTTGTCTGACTGTGATGTCTGACCACCTCTCATTGTTCTATCCCTGCACTCCTGACTCTTCATCCTTCAGACTAATTTGCAGATCTAGAAAGGCTTTTTAACTTCCCTTCCTCTTGATCCTTCCTTAGGTGAGTATAGGAATTTCTATAGCAGTATAAGAACTTTCATTCCAAAGGTGAATATAGGAACCTTCAAGGACTGAGAACCTAGGCACAGACAGTGTGTGTTTGAGAGCTGATGGTGGTATAGGCATTAGAGTAGAATTTAAGGGCTTTGCTTAGAAGTTAATTTGACCAAATCTTAAGTTAGAACATGCTAAAACTGCTGAGAGAAACAGGAAGGAAAACATGGCATAAAACAAATTCCATAACCATTTAAAAAATCCCTTAAGGATTAGTTTTGATATGAGACTAGGAAAACAAACAAACAAATCAGTCCTGGGTTTAAGAAGAATGTATCATGTGTGCCATCCAGGTGCTCTGCAAAGACTTTGCTTAAGAAATACAGTGCCTGATGTAAGAGGCAATGGATTTAAATATTTAAATTTGCAGAGCATTTTTTTTTTCTACGAATAATTATTCTATTGTCTCTTGTCTCATCTCCAAAAGCCACCTGTGACAGTAAGAGTGAAGTTGAAAGTACAAGAAGATTCATTATTTCAATTCTTTTGTTTCTGAAAATGATCATTTTACAGCTGGATTTCCCTTAGTTCATAGAGGAAAAGAGATTCTAAGAAAAGCTTTGAGCTGTTTTGGCTTTCCCTACAAAGCTGTCCTCGCTGGAGTTGAAAAACGATAGCACTGGTTTCTGGTCTGGCATTGATAGATGCCCTATCTGTATCATTTGCTCTCGTTCTCTTCCTGTCTTTCCCTGATTTTTCTTCCTCTTGCCTTCCCTGTTTTTATTCCTTCTCCAAGGCCTAGGTTTTGCCCCTAGCTGTCATGGCATCACTCAAATGGGAGGTAGCACGGACATGAATATAAACTCTCTTCTCAGTCTGTCTAAGGTTGCTGTAGCCCCAGCCCACATCCTCTCTGCCTCCCTGGCCCATCTTCCTGGTATCTTGGGGCCCTAGCCTTTGTCTACTGGGCTGACTCAGCCTTTCTCAACTTCAGTCATTTCCAAATCCTCTCGACCATTTTGAGATATCTAACTAGTGTCCATCCTGTCAGTTCCTTCATAGTTTTAATTTGATTTATTTAAAAATTAAAACTTATTTTTAGAAAGGAAATTTAATTTATCACGATCAGAAAACCACCGTCACTATTCAAAGCCCATTGGTGATGGTATGAGGAGGTGGAGTCTTGGGGAAGCGGTTTGGTAGTGAGAGCAGAGTTGTCATGAATGCGATTAATGCTGAAGAGAGCTCCCTTGTCCTCCACCACCTTGTCAGGATCTATGAAAAAGTCTGCAACTTGGAAGAGGGCTCTCACCGGACCATGCAGGCCCCCTGATCTCAGAATTCTAGCCTCCAATACTGGGGGAGGTAAATTTATGTTGTTTATAAGTTAGCCAGTCTGTGATATTTTGTTACAGCAGCCTGAATAGACTTAACACAATAACCTTAATGATGAATACAATAAAAGCAAAATAATAAGTGTTCATTTGTGTGCATTTAAAGTTGATTTCTTTAAAAAATTTTTATTTATTTACTTTAGAGAGAGAGAGAGGAAGCAGGGGAAGGTTGGAAGGAGAGGGTAAGAATCTCAGACTCCCCAGTGAGCACAGAGCCTGATGTGGGGCTTGATCTCACAACTCTGAGATCACAACCTGAGCTGAAATCAAGAGTCAGATATTCAACTGACTGAACCACCCAGGCACTCCCTATTGTGTGCATTTAAAATAACCTGTGTTTAAGTGCTGCCTTTTGGAAAATTTCCTGTGAGGATCGTCAGGTTTCCTCCTAGATCACTGAAGGTGGGTCCAAGATGGCATTCTCTCACCCCTGCAAGGACCTTGGGTTCTATGTTCACTCTCTAAATAACTTTGGCCAAGCTATTGTTTTCTGGGAGATTTCTACATTTCAAAGCTAGAAGAACAATGGTCACCTCTTAGATTATTTATTAGGACCAAATGAGACATCTGTAGGGCCTACCACATGCCTAAGAATAGGAAGCACTTTTTGAGGAGGAAAACTTTTCCTTTACCTTTCAAGATTCTTCTGGCTGGTCTAAGAATCAAATCGACATGTAACAGATTAATAGGGGAAAATAAAATGTAATTACATACATATGGGGAGTCCACATAAACATGAAATTCTAAAGACAGGCAAAATGAGGTATATATGTATCTCAACTAAGGAGAAGGAGGTATGGGTCTAGGACTTTAAAGGGAAGGACAGTAATTCATGGGAAGGGTAAAAAAAAAAAGAGTAAATGTTTGGTAAACCAACATTTGCTGGGCCATACAGAAGGAATGGGACATAGAGAAGACTTTGATCAAATAGGCCTTGCTAGGTTCTTCCTTGTCTACCATGCCAGTTCATTTTATACTATCATTATCTATGATCATAACTCTCTCCATGAAGCCGATCCTCTATCTAAATTCTTTTAGGCAGTTAGGAGAAAGGTCACAGTTTCTTCTTGTGTCTTTTGGACTTTGATTGTTTTCAGCTCAAAATAATCCCCTTGCCAAAGGGGATTATTTGTCCTAACCTCTACACACTCAAGAAATGTTCATTGCTTTACCTATTGCTCTTACTGGGGCAATGAATGAAATTTGAACGGTAGGCCCTCTTGCCTTTGTATTTGACAATGTGCTCAACTGGGTGATTTGCTAAACTTAGAATAGCCATCCGCCCTCCCCCTTTTATTGACTTTCCTAGAGTGACACATTTGCCAGTGGTAGAACTAGGGGTCAAATTTATGAGTCCAAAATCTATGTTCTTAATAGTTGAGATGCACTGATTTTTCTTTAAATCAAGCAACTTTACATACAATAAAATTTAGTCATTTAAACATATGTTTGATAAGTTTTGACCAGTTTGTATGCCCTTGTAGTTACCAACACAATTTAGATTTCCTCCCTAGAAGTTCCCTTGTGTCCCTTTCTTGTCAGTTCCCTTTTGCTGCACCTCGAAGTTTCTGTCCCGTTATTGACGATACTCCTTTTCCCTGCTGAGTAGTAATGTCCACACAGTGGGACAAGTTTTTCTTACCCTTTGCCTGTTAATGGACGTTTGTTTTTGCAGTATCTCAGTCCTGTCCATTTCTCTCCATCTCTGCTAATCACTGAGGAATGAGCATCTCTTGCCCGAGCTTCTGTTGATGCCCCAGCCTCCTTCATAGCCCCTCCCACTGATTCTCCACTCTGTAGGGAGAGTGATTTTCAGAGAGGCAAATCTGATCAGGAATCACCAACTGACTCTAAAATTCTTCACCCTAGGATAGAGATCAAAATCTGTATTTTGGCTGGCAACATCCTGCATGGCCCGAGGAGGACCACCTGTCCTTCCTACCTGTACCACCTGTCTCACGATTGCTTTGCCCAGTGGCTCATTGCCCTCTGGATATCTTTGATCTTCTCTAGATTCCTCTCATGTCCCATGCTGCTCTCTATTCACAAAAACTCAAGGCTTCTGCAGTGCAGTTTCCTTCATCTGAAACTTTCTTTCTGTTTCCCAAACCCTCCTGGTAGCTCTCTGATCTCCCCATCGGTGCCTACTACTGTCCTTTCAACCTTCACCCAAATCTTTTTTCTTCAGGAAAGGGTTTTTAACCCACCTGGCTGGGTCCATTCAGTGGTCTTCTCAAAGGATGGTATTTCTTTTTTCCCTCCAGGGAACTTTCTCAGTTTGTACTTTACCCTTCTCTGGTGGGGTTGCAGTAAATGATTAGTGTCTGTTTCACATTGCTCAGAGATCTGGGCTGGCAGAGTCTGTATCTTTTTTACATCCTGTTGACTCACAGTGCATTGCTCAGTGCTTGGTACGTAATAGACACCCAGTAAATAGAAGTTAAATGAGTCAATGAAAGAACTGACCCTTAGATCTGTCTGGGTACCCATGAAAGCATCTACCTGCCACACGGGGAGGTAAAACTCTTGCTGACCTATGAGAAGAAGGCGTAAGAAAGGCATTACATTTGGGGAGGATTTATTTTGTGCTAGGCAATTATTTAATGCTAGTATTTTGGAAAAATAGGGGTGTACCTGCCTATATGCTTTGAACTTTGGAAAGGAAATTGCTTTCTAAGAAAGCTAAATTGTGAAACAGACATAAAAAGAGGCAGATTACTTGAAAGGATGGGAATAGCTTCTAGGCCCCAAGGCTTTGACTCTAACAGGCTTGAAGTTGTTCTCAGAGATGAAGGAAGGATGAGTCCTTCAGAAAGGGGATTAATTAGCCTGAGAGGAAGGATAAACTAAATTATGTCTGGGAGGGGAGATCTGCAAAGCAAAGGACTGGACCCATCAAGCCCTATTATGAACTCATCAGTTCTGAGTACACCGGAGACGGCACAATCCGTCTTCTTACTGGTTCTGTGTTCATCAAGTAGCCTTCTAATTATAATCCAGTTTCCATGTGGATTGTTCACAGCGAGTGAATACAGCCATAAGCTGATCTAATCTCAGATCTGCTTGGTGTGTTATATATCCTTGTAATTCATCATTTGGCATTCTGGTTTTGTGCGTGGGTTTTGGTGATAAGCTTGGTTAAGGGGAATTTGTCCCAAAGAGATGGCTGTGTTCTCTTTTCAGTGTCAAGTAACTGAGGCTGTCTAACTAGTAGAGGCCAGGATCTGGAGAGTGGAGAATTCACCCTGAAAGTGCCCTGCTGTTGGGGGGTTGCAGGGGGTCAGTTTGGGTTGCCCATTTTATAGATCAGTACACTAATTGCTGCTGGAAAGGTGCCTTAGTATAATAGTTAATGCAGAATGTAGATCTCCATTCAGTCTGCATAATTTATTGATGTGCTTTGGATTTATGATCAGGAATGCAAAAGGAAGGGTAAGATAATAATTGACAGCTACTTAAATGTTTTGTATTAGAAATCTACACTTGGAATTCATCGTGTTCAGTTTAGACAAAGCACAATTTCGAATAACCAGAGAGTTGTTTTCACAGTTACCTCTTTGTTGTAGGATGAAAAATAGCTATCATGTATCAATTATTTACAAAGGCCAAATATTACAGGTTCATTTGTTAGGTATCAATCATCGTATCTTCAGCAAATAGACTTTCTGTGTCTCAGTTCCCCAAGTGTTAAGTGGGAGTAACAATAGCAAACGTTGATTGTCTGCTTTGTGCCAAACACACACTGTTTTCTGTGCTTAACCTAAGTATTGGCTCACCAATTCTCATAAGCAGTCCAGGAGCTAGATGCCATTGTATGAAGATTCTCCAGAAGAGCAGCTTGTCCAGGAACACATAGCTAGTAAATGGAAGTTTTGAAAGAACCGAGCAGTGTAGCTCAGAACCCATCCTTCACTTCACTACATCACAGAATTAAATGAGTTAATACACTTACAACACCTTGACCAGGGTCTGGTTCCCTTTAAGCTTCATTAACTGTTCGCTATTTTTATTATCAGTTTGTTTTTATTGCCGAAGTCTGTGTGCTAGGAAAAATGAACCAGGGATTGAAGCCTTTTGTATCCAAGCTCCCTGCCCCTCGCCTTTTCTATGATCTTTGCTGCTGTGCATGTTTCCCTACGGAGAACCAAAAATCAAAAGACACTTCGGTTTGAATTACTCTATTTGAAACTGCCTGTACAACAAAAATCATGCATTTAAAAACCCGGGATATTTTCTTGATTCTGCCTTACCCCTATTATTCTGAGCCTTTCCTCTTTATTCCCTGGGCACTTCTGGAATTGCTTCACTGCCTTTAACCGTATGAAAAGCCAACCGTCCATAGGGACTGCATATTTTGAATCTTGTGACAGCCTTGCCCAAATCTTAAGGACATTTATACATGGTACTTTTATTGTTAATATCTAAGAAAATGGAAAAGTTCAGTCTGTTAGGAAGGCAAGATTTATAAGACTATTTATAGTGCTGGGAATCATATTCATGGCTAGTCAGAACTCAGGTTATAAGATCAGGGTAGATGCTTTTATTATTATTTCCTTGCTCCAAAAGCCAGAGAGAGGAATACGATGCTTGAGCTTGTAGCTGACACCTAAGATGGTTTGTATCTATAATAACAAGCCAGCCACGGAATTGAATTTTTTCCAAAGGCATTATCATCCTGAGCTCTTTAAAGTATAAACTATTTTTCATGGAAAATAGGATTAGGACTGAAAACCAGTTTGGAAACCGGTTTCTCATTTTGTTGACCAAATATGTGAAGGCTTTCTGTGGATGACACAAAATGATTTTCAGTAGCATTGGAAATATATTGGACCAGAACCCGGCTTTTCCAATAGTAATAATATTTTCTTTTTTCTTAATCAGTTAATCAGCTGGCCATCTGATTAGTAGCTGTTCAGCTTGTTTTAGTCTTGGTACCTCTGCAATATTATTCTCTGACATAGAAGGTTATGTTTTTCCAGGAAAAGGTATAAGTGAATTATTCTGACATTAATGAGGCATTTCTTTTTTTCTTTCTAAAGATTTTCTATTTATTTATTTGGCAGACAGAGATCACAAGTAGGCAGAGAGGCAGGCAGGGGCGGGGGGGAAACAGGCTCCCGCTAAGCAGAGAGTCCGATGCGGAGCTCGATCCCAGAACCCTAGGATTATGACCCAAGCCAGAGGCAGAGGCTTTAACCCACTGAGCCACCCAGGCGCCCCTAATGAGGCATTTCTGAGGGATATTAATCTCACTATATACATGTGGGTCATGTGAACTTTTGGGGGCATTTTTGGGTGGTTTCTTGGGGGTTTCTAACAGTTCAGAATTAAATAATCTTGGCCTTGGTTTGGACTTGAGTATCTAGAAATTCACTGTTAAAAACCACTAATGAGAGTGAAAAATTCAATAAGAAACCATATCTTAAGGACCATGGCTTGAAAGAGCAGACAGTGGTTATAGACACTGTCTTCCGTTCACTAATTGCTATCAACTTTATATTTGAAATACAATCAATGTGTCTGCTTCCCCTCTATGATGCTGTCAGTAATTCAGTGTGTAGAATAATGGACAGTTTTGTTTCAACACTTAAACAAAGTGAGGGAAACACCCCCCTTTGTCCTTTGGCCAACAAATGCTCTGTGGCCTCTTTCATTTGCTCTCCGTAGATTATTTCAGTCTCTAGATTCCAAAGCAAACACAGATTTGAGAATGAGAGCCAGGTGGGACGAATCAGGCAATGATTTAAAACTTTCCATGGGCTGTAGAGTGCTGTATAAAGGCTTCATTTATTTATTTTAAAAATTTCACAGGAAGAACTGTTATCACAGATTCATGATAAAAGGATAAAAGAATGGAAAGAGCTATGAATTGTGATTCAGGAGTGCGCGTGTGTGTGTGTGTGGTTTATTGGAGAGGAAAGAGTGTGGGTTCAGGATCGGGTTTGAGTCCTGGTGACATCACTCATTAGCTGTGTGGACTCAGGGAAGAAACTTGATCAGTCTGGACCTTGATTCTCATCTGTTAAATATTCACACTGCACATTTTTAAAAAGTGAGATTTAAACCAACTAATGAATATAAAAGAGCCACAGTGATGCCGAGAATCTACAATATTGGATATTGTATATCCAATACATATTGGATAATGTAATTATTGTGAATATAATAACTGATATATATATATATAAAATATACAATATATTATATATAATATAATAGTGAATGTAACACCCTTGTAGAATGACACACGAATGTCGTGTTAAGATGTCGTCGACACCTCTGCTGGAATCATAGACTGTTTAAAAGTCTTAGATTTCTGAAAAATGGTCCCCAAAATGAAACCATAATGTATAGAAGATAATCATGCTTTGATATTTCTGGCCAATGTAGAAGTACAAATTCTGTAAATGAGATATATTGTACATACAGAAAAACATATAGATCTGAAATGAACAAATCAGACAAATTTGTGGGTTTTGACAAATGTAACCATTGCCAAATCAAAATATAGGCTGCTTCTCTTACCTGGAGAGTTCCTGTGTGTCCCTTTCTGGTCAATACCTGCTTTTTGCAGAGGTAGTCGTGCTTCTGTTTTCTATCACTACAGATTAGTTCTGCCTGTTCTAAATGTTCTGTAGAATATACTCTTGTTTCATTTGAGGTGATGATTTTGACAGGGCAGTTTACTAGTTTTCTCCTTTTTATTGCTAAGTATTATCCCATTATGTGCAGATGTCATACTTTTTCCTTTCTCTTACTGGTGGACATTTGGTTCCGTCACTTACAGTTTCGGTCTATTGTGGATCGCTCTGCCTTAAACATTCTTGTGCAAGTCTTTTGCTGACAAGTGTTTTCATCTCTCTTGGATAAATGCTGGTTTCCCACCAGCAACTTTTGAGACTTGGGGTTACTCCACACCTTCATCAACACTTGTTATTGTCAGTCTTTCTAATTCTAATCATTTTGGAAACAGAAATCTCTGCCACCTGATTTGGGTCAAGTGATTTATAGCAGTTATTCTTAATCTGAATGTCTTGAGACAATATTGGGACTGGATTGGTTTTGAAGTTTCATGAGAAACTTATTACAAAACAGTATAAAGTTTAAGCACTCAAGCTTATGAATAGTTTTGTTTATACTTTGAAGGGGATTCAATGTCACCTCCAAAATAATGTGACTCCCAGTTATGGATACCATGATATTTATTTTTTCTGAAGGTGATAAAAGAGATCTAGTTAATGCTATAGAAATTCCATGTTATTGACTCTTAACTGTGTTTGAATCCATAGCAAGTGGAAGTTCTCAGTGCACTTCTAATACCTGTAGCAATTATGAATTACTGAAAGATAGGATGAGAAACTTGGGCCAGCAAGTAAAACATATTCACAACCTAATAAGACAGTGGGTGGTCTATGTTCAGGGAGCTTTATTTGCCTGTCCATTCATCCATCTGTCTATTCATTCAAAAAATATTTATTGAGCATTTAACTTATTCTGGTTACTGGGCTAGGGTCTATGAATATAAGAATGGCAAAAATGCAAAGAAGTGTTCCAGTCTAGTGGGGTTAACTGACACATACATAGATGATTACACAGTAGTTGATTATCTCCTAAAACAAAGGTCAAGATTACAAGTTTAACATTATGATTTTACAGACATCACAAGAGAACCCAAGGGTAAACTAGTGACCATATTTATTTGTTCAACAACATTATTGAGCTCCCATTAGGTGTCAGGAGACTTTGTTGGTCACCAAAGGACAAAAGGAGAAAATAATTTCTGCCCAATGGGTATTTATTTATTTATTCTTAAGATTTTACTTACTTATTTGTCAGAGAGATTGAGAGAGAGTGAACACACAAGTAGTGGGGAGGGGCAGGCAGAGGGAGAAGCAGGCTCTCTGCTGAGCAAGGGCTGGAAGTGGAACTTGATCTAGGACCCTGGGATCATGACCTGAGCTGAAGGCAGATACCTAATCAACTGAGCCACCCAGGCGTCCCTGTCCAGTGGGTTTTAAATGCTAGCATACTCAAGAAAAGAAGGGAGTGCTTGTTTCCTGATGTGGTAGATAAGGAGTGGCTAGGAATCTAAATATTTAACAGGAATTCCAGAATATTTTGATGTCTCTGGCATGGGAGCAACACTTTGAGACACATCCTAGCCTATTGGTGAAGAAAGACAAATATTTACTTATATGATCTCATGAATGAGCAATAATGGAAACATACAGGAGGACGGTAAATCGGTTCCCACCCTTAGGAAAACTAAATCTCTTGTCATTATTGTGTATGTCTAAAGGTGATTGAGTAACATTAGCAGTGTGTTTACATCATAATCATCAACAGGTAATTTGTGCCCTGCTGAATTCAGACTCAAGATGGCAACATCACTATTACCTGAATTTCTGGTCTGCCCTACAAATATTGGACTGCCAGATCCCATAATTGTGTGAGATTGTTCCTTAAAATAAATCTATATATATATTTTTAAAAAAATCACCCAGCAACGCTGATTCTGCTTTCTATGACAACACTTGGCTAGAGCATTTATGTTCCAGTTTCCCTACCTGGTACAGGTGCTCATTTCTCTAATATGTTTGAACTCTATAGGCATTTGGGGTACTGACATAGATGGCATAAGATGAAGTCTTTTTGGTATTTAAGGGGCTGGGTCAGATTAACATGGGAAAGAATATGGTGTCTGTCTTCTACTCCCTACCCTCACCTTGCCTCTATGTATTTAAAACTAAAAACAGTATCAAACCCTGCACAAGTGTAGGTCAGTTCAATGAAGTTCAGATTTTTTTTTTTTTTTTTTTTTCCACTCAAGGTAACTTCCTGGGTACTTTTTGGGAAATAGTGATTTCTTTCCAGAGTGACTTTGTGGACATTACTACTTTGCTGGTGTTGCACTATTGACGTGGTTGGTCTCTGGGGACACTGATGCATTTCGCTTCACCCAGGTCTCCCTGGACTCCCTCTGGAGTATAGACCCAACCCTAGCCTATATGACTGCAGCTTGGATAATCCCTATCTCTTTTGAGCCCTTCTCTTCTCAGGCCCCAGAACCTGTCCGCCTTGTCCTCTGCCCCTCTAGACCCAGGTTATGGCTGTAGAAATAAGTACAGGTCTCGTGGGCAGAGGGAGCCAAGGCTAATGCTGGGGAGCCGAGCCCAGTGGCTTTGCATGTGGAAGTTGGCAGTGACTCTGGTTAAGAGAGTGTCCCAAGAAAGCTTTGAATTTGTGTCATACCTGAGGCTAGAGCCTCTGTATGTATTATTATCTTACCAAATCTTCATTATTAATCCTGTTCTCGGGATGAGGAAGTTGATGCTGATGATTTCTCAGGAAGTGGCAGAGTCTGGCTTTTGAACCCAGGTTTGTGTGATTAATTTTGGTGCTTCATTTGGGGGATAGAACTTGGGCAGTCACTTTTGCTCTGTGGAGACTGAGCAGATCACAGGGAAAACTGCATGTTTAGCAAGTAAGTTGCCCCTTCTCACTTAGGGCGGTGATGTTAGGAACATGAGTCGTTTGGACTGTGATAAGGAAGAGGACGTTTAAGGGCAACAGGTAAGATCTCAGGGCTCTTCTTTACTGCTCAGTTCAGAAAAGAACTCAGTTGAGTTCTTTTCTAAGAAGTATTATCAAATGAGGTCTCCGTTCTCTTTTGTTTCGACCTGATTCTTGTGGCTAGAAGCAAAAACACACAATTCTCTTGTTCTTGTTTCAACATGAAATGACATGCTTAAAACTGTGAGCTACAGGAAAGCAGACCCCAAGACCAAATCTGATCGTTGTTAGCATGTGAGTCTGTGTGGATCCCATTATTTTACCTGGATGAATCCTGAAGGAGTTGATTTTCCACTTGTGATAGACACAGGACCCCAAAAGGAGACTTCCTGTTCTAGGGAGGAAAAACAAAAGAGGTACAGAAGTAGGTCAGGAGGCCCTGTCCTAGGCTCACACTGCAGAACTGCTTGTATTTGGAGTGGTGTGCTTATCTGTGTATTCTCTCGGGACTATAAGCTTCTCAAAATCAAGGACCATTATCTTTTTTTTTTTTTTTTTAAAGATTTTATTTATTTATTTGTCAGAGACAGAGAGAGAGAGAGTGAGCGAGCACACAGGCAGACAGAGTAGAAGAGGGAGATACAGGCTCCCTGTGGAGCAAGGAGCCCAATGTGGGATTCGATCCCAGGACGCTGGGATCATGACCTGAACTGAATGAAGGCAGCCGCGTAACCAACTGAGCCACCCAGGCGTCCCAAGGACCACTATCTTCTTAATCTTGTATCCCCTTCACCTAGCACACTGCCTTTACTGTAGATGGCCGTGGATGTCTGATAGACAAGTGAATGCATGGATGGAGGGATGTGAGCAGAAGAAAAGGTCTACTGGCCATAAAGCATTTTGGGGACACCTAAGGTTGCAGCAGTGGTGAGAATGGGCTCTGAAGTCAAACTGCTAGGGTTTCCATCCTGGTACTACCTCCCCACACTACCTAACCTTGAACAAAGCACCCCACCTCTCTAGGCTCCCTTTTCTCTTCTGTAAAATGCCAATAAAATGGATTATCATGGTCTTTATCTTGTGAGAATGTTATGGGGTTTAATGAGTTATAGTATCCTGGGTTGGGCAAGGCATTATTATATCCTTATGATAGCCAATTTAGATTTTGAACAAAAATGTGAAAGGTGTATTGAGTTAGACATCTTAGAAGGCTTTGATGGATGATATGGAAAAGTCTAGGTAAGTTCAAGATGTGAGGATATTGGTGAGACTAAAAATGGCTACAAGAGGCTGAAATTAGGAAATAAATAAAATTCCAGGGAGGTTGTTGGGGGAAAATAGATAATGAGTGGCTAGGCAGCTTACGTCCTGAGTGTATGTTCCCCACAATGACCAATGGACTTTTCCTTCAGATGGCTTAAGGGCTTTTGACTGGCATTATTTATTTACCCCAGTTTTTTGTTCTTTCTTTCTTTCTTTTTAAATTTACTTACTTGACAGAGAGAGAGATCAGAAGTAGGCAGAGAGGCAGGCAGGGGGAAGCAGGCTCTTCGTTGAGCAGAGAGCCCAATGCGGGACTCGATCACAGGACCCTGAGATCACAACCCAAGCTGAAGGCAGAGGCCTAACCCACTGAGCCACCCAGGTGCCCCCAGTTTTTTGTTCTTAAGGAAAACAGATCCTCCTCTTTAGTTTTAGGAAATTGATAATAAGTAAATTTTAATGTTCTTTTAAAATTAAACTGTTCTGAGTTTCTTAAGTCATTTTTATTTCTTCTTCAGGGACCTTCCTGTAGTGTATAAAAGCAGTGTAGAGTTCTAACTCTACCTTCTACATATTACTTCCTAAATTACATGTTATTTATTAATATTATATGCTTATGTGTTTTAAATTATTATAATTTGACCATGCAGTACATTTATGTAATTCAAGAATCAGCTTGATGTGAAAGCCATGCCTTGAGAAATCTTGCTCGGTCTCTAGCAATCTACCCTGCCTGCTGTTCCCACTTAAGGAGCCGTGTGCATTAGTTTCTTATGGCTCTGACCTATCTTTCTTAATGCAAATGAAGCAAATATGAATATAGTCTTCATTTTTTTCATTCTTATTCAAGCATCATAGTTTATTTTCCCACTTCTCTAGAGAAGGGCCCTTGCATGACTTTAGATCTTTTGTTTCAAAAATACTTGTACATACTCCAGTTTTATGTTTGCAGGTCTGTCTGTGAGATATGCTGCAGGTGCTTGCCAGAAGTGGGATTGCTGTATGAAGGGTAAGCATAATTGTAATTTTAATAGACATTACCTTATGGATTATGTCATTCCTGGGAGCAGGGATGGGCCTGCTTGGGTCCCACAACCTCTCCACAGGGTGTCTTGTCACACTAATGTTGGTCCAAGAGGTGAAACATCCTTTCTCAGTGTAGCTTTAACTTGCATTCCTCTTATTACGATTGTGCTTAAGTATCTTTTCATGTAGTTGAGAACCATTTCTATTTCTTTTATGTGTTTATGTCCATAAATCATGTGTTTATGTCCTTTGCCTGTTTTCCTATTAATACTTTTTGTCATGTGAGTTCTAGATATCTAGATACCTATCTAGATATCTAGATAGATATCTAGATACCTCAGATATTCATTGATCAACTATTTACTGACCCAACTATGGTGCACCAGGCTCTGTAACAGCCCTGGCTAGAGCTGAGTAGGACACTGCCTTCCAGAAGCCTACACTCTAATGGAGGACCCATTGTATCTATCTATCTATCTATCTTTATTTGTATCTATAGCAATAGGTAGATATCTATGTGTTTATATCTCTCTACTTCCCTATCTACTCATATCTGTGTATAGATATACATAGAGAGAGAGAGAAAGAAAGAAAGAAACACAAGATAATGTCCAAGCACGATGATAAAGGGGTGTGGAAGTTGTTTTGGGCCCAGGGAGGTGGGCTCATGCCCCATCCAAGTTGGGATGCGAGGGAGTTCTAAGTACCTTCTTTCTAGGCTGGCTGGATAGGGGATGCAGAGCAATTCCAGGCTGAAGAAATCAAGGGGCTCTTAGCTCCTTGTTCTTGGTGCCACTCCCTGGTCCTCCTGTCAGTCATTTATTGAGTGCTAACTACATGTTCCCTGAGGGCAGTAACTGAAGAGGAGTCTGATGTAAGAGGCCTGTGGAGGTGTGAGAAGGTTGGGGCAGTGGCAGGGGGCAAGGTCATGGTCACGGGACAGAGTGTAGGCAGCAGTCTGCTCTTTCTCAATCCCTTCCCTCCCTGGCGGGGAATGTCAGAACCTTTTTGGACTCTTCTCCCTTTCAAGGAGCTGACCCACCCAACCCCTTCCCCTTCTCCTCTCTCTCCTTGCCATCCCTTCCCTCACTTAAACCCCTCATTTCCCTACCTTCATCACCCACTTCTGTCTGTCTCTCTTTTGTGACTAACATCCTTGCCCTGTTCCCCAGGCCACTATGTGATAGTGGCCTTATATGAACTCGTCTGAAAGTTGTCTTGCCTTCCTCTCCTCTCCCTGCAACTCCTTTCCCCTCCTCCTCTTCCTCTGTAAACTCACAAAGACAGACAGCCTTCCTAAGGCTGCCGTAAGAAAGTGCCACAAACTTGGTGGCTTAAAACAACAGAAACCTGTTCTCACCATTCTGGAGGCCAGATGTCCAAAATCAAGTTGCTGGCCACACCATGTTCTCTCCAAGGATCTGGGGAGGATCCTTCCTTGCCTTTTCCTTGCTTCTAGGGGTTTCCAGCAATCTTTGATGGTCCTGGGCTTGTGGCAGCATCACTCCAATTTCTGCCTCCGTCTTCACATGGCTCTCTTCCTTGTGTGAGTGCGTGTATTACGTGTATCCAGATTTCCCTTCTTGGGCCCACCCTAATCTAGTATGTTCTCATTTTCACTTGATTACATCTGAAAAGACCCTATTTCCAAATAGTACTTTCCAGGTACTAGGGGGTTAGGACTTCAGCCTAACATTTTTTGAAGGAACAAATCAATGGATAACAGGTGCCCCCAAACTGTATATTGCTTGGTATTTTTTCAGAGTGTACTCACAATCCCCGTGGAAAGCAGCTTTACATCATCTGGTTAAGAATACACATTTTGGTGCAGATCTGAGTTTAAGTCCTGGCTCTGCCTCTTAGGATGTGGCTTTGGACTTGATCTCTGTAAGCTGTGGGATGCACATCTGTAAATGGGGAAAGTAGTCCCAACTACCCCATGGTTGCTACATATTGGGGACTTAGTATAGGACCCAACCCATAGGATATACTCCAGAAACAATAGGCCCCTTGTTACACCAGACTATTCTCATTCCTTCTCCATTTGCATGTGGTCACATGGACTTTGAGCAGAACGTGACAGCAGACTTGTAAGTCCCAGCTGAATGCTGTCAGCACAGTAAGCCCTCTGGACTATGAGATGTTGGGTCAACTCAGGATTTATCCATGACACAAGTTGAGCTTTCCTTCTCTCTGTCCTCACTGCCCTTGTCTGTGTGCCAAGCTTCAAGTGGCATAGAGTAGATGTTAAGAAAACAAACTTGTGGGGTGCCTGGGTGGCTCAGTTGGTTAAGCAACTGCCTTCCACTCACGTCATGATCCTGGAGTCCTGGGATCGAGTCCCACATCAGACTCCTTGCTCAGCAGGGAGTCTGCTTTTCCCGCTGATCTCGCTCCTCTCATGCTCTCTCTCTCTCTCTCAAATAAATAAAATCATTAAAAAAAAAAAAAAGAAAACAAACTTTTGGGAATGGGGTGAGGGATATGAGCTTAGGTCACCCCAGTGAGATGCTCTTTGCATATGGCTCCTCTCTCCCCTTCCTTTTCTGTTTGGTCCTGTAAGCAAGCAAATTCCCTGCTGGGTAGAGTAGACCTCCTCTGCCTCGCCTCTCTGCTGATTTCAGGATCTTTGATACTGGTGTGGCTCTGAAGGAGTGGCTGGGGAAGACAAACCACCATTTGTTTTTGGGGAAAAAAAATGAAAAGAGAAAAAAAATCCAGTCTTTTATCTCTGTGTCCCTCTAAATCGCCAAAGGTCTTATTGTGAAGAGAGGGAACAAGTAGGGTTTTATCTTTCTGCTCCTGCCTGGCAGCCACGTGAGCTCTCAGGGACCTGGGGAGTTCTAAGGCTGGGCTTCCCGAAGGAATGACGGGTGCTCCTGGGGAGTTGGGCTCCTTTGATGGTAGGTATCTGGGAAGGAAGAAGGGGAGCTCCCAGTATTAGTATGAAGAGGGGAGGCTCTAATGAATCTGAAATCAACTGATGAAACCACACTATGTATGAGGAATAGGATGCTCTTTTTACATTTGAAATGCTGGTTGCTTATTGAAAAGGTAGGGTAGGGGCGCCTGGGTGGCTCAGTGGGCTAAAGTCTCCGCCTTCAGCTCAGGTCATGATCCCGGGGTCCTGGGGTCCTGGGTTCGAGCCCTGCATCGGACTCCCTGCTCAGCAGGGAGCCTGCTTCCCCTTCTCTCTCTGCCTGCTTGTGATCTCTGTCTATCAAATAAATAAATAAATAAATAATCTTAAAAAAAAAGTAATCATGATAATCTTCTTAAAAAAAAAAAGAAAAGAAAGAAAAGGTAAGGTAATCCTGCATGGCACAGTAATAGTAATACATAAACACCATCAATATTTTTCTGTGCATGTGTCATGTGCCAGGACCTGTGGTATGTCCTTTACATATGTAATTTCACTTAGTCCTCATCACAAGCTTGTAGCATACGACTGTTATCCCCATTCTGTATTTGAGGGAACTGAGGCATAAAGGGGTTACTTGACTTGCTGGAGATCACACGGAGGCAGGATTTAAACCTAGGTCCACCTGACACCACAGTTTGCTCTTAATCACTAGGCTCTATGGTCTCCCAAGACATTTTAAAGGATAAAAACAAATAAGAAGTAGGATAAATTAACCTTCATTCACTGACTAATAATAAACACAGAAAAGGTAAGCAGTGTGGGACACAAGATAGGTCTAGATTTTGAATTGTGTTACTCTGGGTAGGTTACCTTGGATGTTATGAAGAACCCAAGAATTGTCCTGTCTGCTCTTCCATGTTTGTTTGTGACAGATTTTGTCCTTAGGGTAGCTACCCTTATGAGCACAAGGTGGCTGGAACTACCATAAGAATCTCAGACCAATCAGGTTTTATTCCTGGGGAAATTTGGAATAGGATCCCTTTCCCTGAGGCTGGGGGGAGAAAGGTGAATACTACTGGTCCAACATTAGAGAAGGTAGGATGGCTGTGGTAGGGATTCAAAAAATATCCTGCAGAGTTCCAGGTACCCAGCACAGAGCCTAGAAGGTGGCTGGGCTTCATTCCCTTTGTATCCATTCATCTGAATGGGGGCAAGGCAGTGCATTTTGAGTAGTTTAGTTTTCAATTATGGGTCATTTTTAAAAGATACATTGTGATGCCTTTATGCAACCTAAAATCTCAATGAAAAAAATTAGTCTTCAGGGATAGTTCTGGCTGAGAAGTCTTCAGGAACAGAGAGAGACAGCAAGAGATCCATGTATCTTATTAAAAGATCATTTCCAGAAAAAGGTAAACTCCAGACTCTCATACAGAGTATAAAATGAACATGTTTCAAAGAATTTATTTTACTCATATGATAGAAGGGAATTAGGCAGATACAACCGGCATATCAGTTTGCTAGGCTTGCCATAGTCAAGTAGCACAAACTGGGGGGCTTAGACAACAGATTTATTTCCTTGCAGTTCTGGAGACTAGACGTCTGAGATCAAGGTTGCTTGAGTTGGTTCCTTCTGCAGGCTCTGAAGGAGAATCTGTTCCATACCTTTCTCCCAGTTTTTGGTGGTTTGCTGAAAATCTATGGTATTGCTTAGTTTGTAAGGCCCATTATCCCTATATCTGCCTCCTTCTTCATATGGCATACATTCATTCTGTCTGCCTTGTCTCTTGGGCCAAACTTCCTCTTTTAATAAGGACACAGTTCTAATGGATTAAGGCCCACGCTATGACCTCATCTCAACTTGATCATTTGCAAAGACCCTATTTTCAAATAAGGTCACATTCACATGTACTGGGATTCAAGACTTTTTTTTTTTTTTTGAGGGGGGACATTATTCAACATATAACAGCTGTTTCAAAGGAAAAGTGAAAACAGCCCAGATTTATACAAGTAAAGGAAAGTTGAGATGAATTGCAAATGGAAACAAAACTGTTTTTTTCCAGTTTTAAGGCCAGGTGGGGTGGTGGTAGGGTGGTCAGTTAAATCATTACCAGACAGGATGGAAATCACATATCTATCAGTTACCTATAGCTTACAAAGCTTTATGGAACAATTCAAATACAGTGAATAGCCCTAGAATCTCATAACCCAGAAGAGTATGCTGTAGAAAGGGATGAATAGTTTTCCACTGAAACATAAAATATTTTTCTATACTATTATTAGTCCATCTGTTGTATTCTATAGATGAAGGGGTCCCAAAATCTGCTGTGCATTAAGTGGTCCTGAAATCTCGTGTGCATGATTTACCTTCTTGGCAGACTTTATAGCCACCTCCATTTTATAGGTCTGTTTCCTCTAACGCTGAGTGGGAGATTTAGCCATGTTTCCTCAGTGAGCCTTTTTGGCTTTTTGGCCAACACTTCCCTCTGTGGAGATGTACAGAGCTCTCTGTTACAGATGATCTCTGTTCATTCTTTCTTGGTCATCTCAGGGAGGCAGGAAACTAGGCCATTCTATGGGTGTGTTGCTACAACTACGTAATATCCATATCCTGGATATTCATAATATCCAGGACACCGTGGGCCACTCTCTGCATTGTATTTACAACCCTCCAGTCCTTATGCCTCAGCCTCCAAAAGGTATAGGACATAACATTCTGCTGTTACTATCTCTGTTGGTTGGGCCTGTTGAAACTCTTCCCATGGCCGCCTGAAAGAAAAGGGCACACAGAGACAGGAACAGGTCTTTAAAATAGCTACATAGTAAAAATGAAACAAAAGCAAGAGTTTCATAAGAAAGTGTTAAAGGAAATGCAGATGCAGGGGCTCAAGAAAGAAGAAGTCAAAGTCTCACTCTTTGCAGATGACATATTTTATGAGGAAAACTGAAAAGACTCCACCCCCAAATTGCTAGAATTCATACAGGAATTCAGCAACATAGCAGGATATAAAGTCAGTGCACAGAAATCAGTTGCATTTCTATATGCTAACAATGAGGCAGAAGAAAGAGAAATTAAGGAATCAATCCCATTTACAATTGCACCAAAAACCATAAGTACCCAGGAATAAACCTAACCAAAAAGATAAAGGATCTGTACTCTAAAAACTATAGAACTCTTATGAAAGAAATTGAGGAAGACATAAAAAATGGAAAAACATCCTGTGCTCATGGATTGGAAGAATAAATATTGTTAAAACATCTCTGCTACCTAGAACAATCTATACGTTCAATGTAATCCCTATCAAAACACCATCAGCTTTTTTCACAGAGCTGGAACAAGTAATCCTAAAATTTTTATGGAACCAGAAAAGATCCCCAATAGCCAAAGGAATGTTGAAAAAGAAAACCCAAGCTGGTGGCACCACAATTAGGGACTTCAAGCTTTATTATGAAGCCTATAATCATCAAGGCAGTATGTTACTGGCACAAAAACACACATAGATCAATGGAACAGAATACAGAACCCAAAAATGGACCCTCCATTCTGGCCAACTAGTTTTTAACAAAGCAGGAAAGAATATCCAATGGAAAAAGGACGGTTTCTTTAACAAATGGTGTTGGGAAAATTGGACAGCCACATGCAGAAGAATGAAACTGGACCATTTCCTTACACCGTACACAAAAATAAACTCAAAATGGATAAAGACCTAAATGTGAGACAGGAATCCATCAAAATCCTAGATGAGGACATAGGCAGCAACCTCTTTGAACTGGCTGCAGCAGCTTTTTGCTAGACACATCTCCAAAGGCAAGGGAAACAAAAGCAAAAATGAGCTATTGGGACTGCATCAAGATAAAAAGCTTTTGCATAGCAAAGGAAATAACAAAACTGAAATGTAACCTACAGAGTGGGAGAAGATATTTGCAAATGGCATATCAGATATAGGGCTAGTATCCAAGATCTATGAAGAACTTATCAAACTCAAAACCCCTGGGGACAGATAATCCAGTCAAGAAATGGACAGAAGACATGAACAGACATTTCTCCTAAGAAGATATACAACTGGCCAACAGACATATGAAAAAATAAATGCTTGACATCACACCGCATCAGGGGAATACAAATCAAAACCACAATGAGATACCACCTCACAGCAGTCAAAATGGCTAAAATTAACAAGTCAGGAAACAAGTGTTGGCAAGGATGTGGAGAAAGGTAACCCTCTTACACTGTTGGTGGGAATGTAAGATGTACAGCCACTCTGGAAAACAGTATGGAGGTTCCATAAGAAGTTAAAAATAGACTATCCTATGACTCAGCAATTGCACTACCAGGTATTTATCCCAAAATACAAATGTAATGATCTGAAGGAATACATGCACTCTAACATTTATAGCAGCAATGTCCGCAATAGCCAAACTATGGAAAGAGCTGAGATATCCATCAACAGATGAATGGATAGAGAAAATGTGGTATACATATACAATGGAATATTACTCAGCCATCAGAAAGCATGAATACTTACAATTTGCACTGACATAGATGGAACTAGAGGGTGTTATGCTGAGTGAAATAAGTCAATCAGAGAAAGACAATTATCTTATGAGAAATATAATAGCGCAGAGAATCATAGGGGAAGAGAGGGAAAAAATGACTTAGAAGTAATCAAATATGGAGACAAACCATAAGAGACTTTTAACTATAGGAAACAAACAGGGTTGCTGGAGGGGAAAGGGTGGGGAATGGGGTAATTGGGCCATAGGCATTAAGGAGGGCATGTAATATGATGAGCACTGGGTGTTATATGCAACTGATGAATTATTGAATTCTACATATGAAACTAATGATGTACTATCTGTTGCCAAGTTGAATTTAAATAATAAAACAAGAAAGAAAAAGGAGGAAATCTTTCTCCTTAATAAAAATATCATTGGGAAAAGATAAATTCAAGAATTCTCTCCCCCATGATTCATATTCTCAAACATTCTTTGGCATTCTTACTATATAGTTTCCCTTTATTACTGTATCGCTTTTTTTTTCTCCCCCAAAAGAGAATATCTTGCTAGAGAAAACCATGCCAAGCCTGAAAACATTGGGGACCCGACGCCAAGTTCAACAAGCCCAGGGAACTTTCTGGCAAGAAATGATTCCATCTGTAACAAGGCCAGTCTCGTGGGCTGGAGCTCACAATTGGCAGGAAGGTAAGTATCCTTTGCTCTGTTTGCCCTCCTCTCTAATTTACTCCCACTTACTTAAGCTTTTAAACCATTTTCCTAAGTGCAAACTCCGTGACAGGCAATTTGCTAGGCACTGTGATGCGTTGTTTTATCCCACCTTCAAAACGGCTTTGTGGGTTAGGTAAAACAATGACTTCAGGCTTACAGTTGAGAAAATAGTGGTTAGTGCCATTAGAAAACCTGCCTGTGGTCAAATAGCTAAGTTGAGGGCGCCTGGGTGGCTCAGTGGGTTAAGCTGCTGCCTTCGGCTCAGGTCATGATCTCAGGGTCCTGACATTGAATCCCGCATCGGGCTCTCTGCTCAGCGGGGAACCTGCTTCCCTCTCTCTCTCTCTGCCTGCCTCTCTGCCTACTTGTGATCTCTCTCTGTCAAATAAATAAATAAAATCTTAAAAAAAAAATAGCTAAGTTGAAGAGTCGGGATTTGAACCGGGGCTTCAGTGACTGAAAAGTCAGTATAATTTACCTGCCTGATCATATGCCATGGGTTTGACACGTCTGTAATAAGAGCCTAGGAAAAAAATGCTGAAATCTATATTCCTTCAGTTATGCATCTTTAAGGATACTTGAGTTGCTAAAAGTGACTTAGGGTAGGGGACTAGAGTTAAGTAAATTATGATGAATTTTTGACATCCTTACAATGTGATGCTTCCCTCTTTCCGTTGGATTGTTTCCTTTCATGGACTTCTCTCAAATTCTGAGACTGCCCTGCAGCCTTATTAAGCTCTCTGAAGGCAAAAGGTTACATGGTTTTCAGGGAGCCAGGCTTTTAATGAATTCTAATGGATATAGCCTTGAGTTAAATTTAGATAAATATGAAGTTTTATCTCTGGGATACCATCTCCCATTTTTATTATTTTTTTCCTCTTTAAAATAAACCCACTAACAAAGATACTTGGCTTGTGCAAACTTTAATTAGGCTCCTGGACCTTCCCCTGGGCCCATCTCTGCATATCCTTGTAAAATCTAGTTTTAGCAAGATCCTTGATAAGTCTGTTTAACTAGAGCCACTCACCCTTGCTGTTGGATCACCTTCAAGATCTGATCAGATCTGTCATCCCCTGGGTGATGTCTGATCATCCTAGCCTGTTGTCAGCAAGAATCCCATTAGGTAGGGTTAGCCAGTACCCCTCTTATGCTCGACATTTCTCCTTAATAATTTTTCATCCATTACACCCCTGTCCCACCCCCCACCACTCTACTCCTTGGCTTTAAATTCCTACTTGCCCTGCTCTGTTTGGAGTTGAGCCTGGTCTCTCTTACCCCACTGCAAAATCCCATTACAGTATTCCCTGTTCCTATCGTGATGGTCGTGAATAAAGTCCATCTTACCTTTTTTAACAAGTCTCACTGAATATTTTTTTCTTTAACAGTTACAGAGCCATAACTCAGATGGGATAAGATTCATCATTGGGCCCCTGGACTTCTCACCTAGGATCCCAAGAATGCACCTTTGAAGCCTTTGCCTTCCCTCCTGCCTAATAGATTGGGGATCTGTGGGAGAGTATGACTCTGGAACCAGTGCTTCAGACAGACATTGTTGAAGCTGGTAAGGACAGATTTTGATTCTTAAGATTCTGAGTATACTCTGGAAGCTGACTTAGAGTTCTATATTTCTCTGTTTGTAAGAAGATGAATTAGAGTCCCTGGCTTCTTTGAAAGGTACCTATTAAGCTGGAAGTCTCTTCTCTCTGGTTCTCTTTCCTGAGAAAATTATTCCCTCACTCTCTGGCCTGGAAGTTTTACTTCTTGGCTCTCTGTGAGGTCTCTCTGTTCTCTTTGTTGGATTCTGCTTCTCCCGTGGGAACTCCTCAGTTGACTGAAGCCCCCTTCTTGTACCTCTACTAATTATAGGCTCTGGGATCTTGTCTGCTTCTTTTCTTGTTGGCGTGATTTTGCTGAGGATAATTGAGAACTCCATTGATCTCTTTGGAAAACTTGAGATCTCCCCAAACTGGATCCTCTAAGGCCTGTCCCTTTCCATTGTGTCTTTCCTCCTTCCTTCTCTTAGCACCTTCAATATTCCATAAAGTTCTCTTGAATCCTTTTCTATGTTCCCCTTCAACCCCTACCTTCTCTATTCCTCTGTTCAACCCTACCAGATTTTTCCCTTTCACTTTATCTTCTCAGTTCCCTACAGCCTCTTGACTTTTAGGCCCCCTACCCTCCCTTAGGGGCTCTCAGGAAACTCAAGGACCTCCAAAAGCAATCGCCTAAGGCTGAAAAAAAAAAAAAATAAAACTGTTTGGAACCAGAGCTAGATGTTTTGTCCACTCCAGTTGTGCACTGGAGATGTCCAGACAGCTGCTGGGTGTCTCCTCAGTTACTAGCCTACAATTTAATACATAGACTCCATCAGATCACATATCAGGATAAAAGAAAAATTTAAAAGTCTTCTCCACAATTATTGGCATGCAGGTAACATTGATTTGTCCTATTTGCTAAAAACACAATGCAGATAAAAATATAAAGTGAAGATAAATCAGTGAGTTTGTATTACTATGTTTTATTAACTTATGACCAAAATTTTAGAATGAAAGCTAAAAAAAAAATCTGTATTTGTCTATATGTTTATGTATGTGTGTATATATGTCTGTATGTTGTACACAGGTGATAATTTTCTATCTCCAGGTGGTATTATCAAATTAATTTATAAAATCTCTCAAATGAGTTCTTCCCTAATTGGTTTAGAGATAAGTGGGCACTTACATAACTCTCAGAAATAAGGAAACTAACTGATGTGTGTGTGTTTAATTTGTGTGATCTGGGATATTTTTTGGTAAATAAAGCAACTATAAAAACTGTTGGTAAAATAATATAGGTATGTCCTCAGAATTCTCAGGATTAATTATAATGTGGATATACATTGTTTTCCTACCTAGATTTACTGGTAAAAGAAGCTTTGATTATCTCATTATATGTTTAAAATTATAAAAGTATGAATTCAACTGAAGAATAAAATGTACAATAAAAATAAATTGCTTGTCAAACATGGCAATTAAAAAAATAAAGGAGGGAAAACCCAAATATTTAACTTTTAGGTTCTTTGCTTCCATGATTTTTAGGAAATGTACCTGATATGCCCACAAGAAAAATAGCTTAAGGTGATGGCTAGCTTTTGTTTTATGTCTCATGAAATTTTCATGAGCAATTCAAGCGTAATTATAAGAACAAGTGAATTGAATAAAGGTAAATGGGATACATGTTTATAAATGAACTTTTCAACAATAATTAGAAGATGTTATATACAAACCTAATGGTAACAACAAATCAAAAACCACTAATAGATATGCAAAGAATAAATAGAAAGGAATCCAAGTATAAAACTATAGAAAACAAGCAAACCAAGAAAGAGGGCAAGAGAAGAAAGAATCAGAGTGAAGCTACAAAAACAACCACAAAACAAATAATAAAATGGTAACAAATTCATATCTGTCAATAATTAATTTGAACATAAATGGACTAAACACTCCAATAAAAAGATAAAGGGTGACAAGAGTGGATAAAGAAACAAGACCCATCTGTATACTGCCTGTAAGATACTCATTTCAGACCTAAAGTCCCCTGCAGATTGAAACTGAGAGGATGGAGATACATTTATCATGCAAATGGATGGCAAAAGAAAACTAGAGTATCAATACTTATAATGGACAAAATAGACTTTAAAACAAAGACTGTAAAAAGAGAAAAAGAAGGATACTATATAATAACAAAGGGGATAATCCAACAAGAAGACATAGCAATTTTAAGTATTAATGCACCCAACATGGGAGTACCCAAATCATAAAATAGTTAATAACAAACATAAAGAAACTAATTGATAGTAATACAATAATAGGAGGAGACTTTAACACCCCACTTACATTGATGGGCAAATAAAACAGAAAATCGATAAGAGAACAGTATTTTTGAATGACTCACTGAAACAGATTTAACAGATATATTCAGAACATTGCATCCAAAAATAACAGACTACACATTCTTTTCTTTCTTTCTTTTTTTAAAAAAGATTTTATTTATTTGAGGGAGAGAGAGAGAGACAGAGAAAGGGAGGGGGAAGGGCAGAGGAAGAGGGAGAGAATCCTCAAGCAGACTCCCCAGTGAGCATGGAGCCCCACCCAGTGCACAGTCCCAGTACTCTGAGATCACGACCTCAGCCAAAATAGAGTCAGTATGCTTAACTGACTGAGCCACCCAGGCACCCCTACACATTCTTTTCAAGTGCATACAGAAACATTCTCCAGTACAGATCACATGTATGATCTGAATTAAATAAAGTTGTAGGATACAAATCAATGTGCAGAAATCTGTTGCATTTCTATACACTAAAAATGAAGCAGCAGAAAGAGAAGTTAAGAAAACAATCCCATTTATAATTGCACCAAAAATAATCAGATACCAGGGAATAAACTGAACCAAAGAGGAGAAAGACTTGTATGATGAAAACTGTAAAACACTGTTGAAAGAAATTGTAGATGACACAAAGAAGGGAAAAACATGCCATAGTCATGGATTGGGAGAACAAATGTCAAAATGTCTCTACTACTCAAAGCTATCTACAGATTTAATGCAAACTGTATCAAAATACTGGTGGCATTTTTCATAGAACTAGAATAAGAAATTAGATTTGTATGGAACCACAAAAGACCCCAAATAGCAAAAGCAATCTTGGAAAGAACAAAACTGGAGGTATTACAATCCCAGACTTAAAGTTGTATTGCAAAACTATAGTAATCAAAATGTTATGGTCCTGGCACAGAGATAGACAGATAGATCATAGGTCAATAGAACAGAATAGGAATAGAACAGAATAGAACAAACTGAGAAAAAAATCCAATTATATGGTCAATTAATCTTTGGTAAAGCAGGAAAGAATATTCAATGGGAAAAAGACACTCTCTTCAACAAATGGTGTTGGGAAAACTGGACAGCTACATGCAAAAAATGAAACTGGACTATTTCCTTACGCCATACACAAAAACAAGCTGAAAATGGGTTAACGACCTAAATATGAGGCCTGAACCCATAACAATCCTAGCAGGGAGTACAGGCAGTAATTTCTCTAACATTGGCCATAGCAACATTTTTCTAGCTATGTCTCCTAAGGCATGGGAAACAAAAGCAAAAATAAATTATTGGACTACATCAAAATAAAGCTTCTGCACAGCAAAAGAAACAATAAAAAAAGAAAACCAAAGGCAACCTATTGGATGGAAGAAGATATTTGCAAATGACATATCTCATAAAGAGTTAGTATCTAAAACATATAAAGAACTGATACAACTCAACACCCCCAAAACAAATAATCCAATTAAAAAATGAGCAGAAGACATAAACAGACATTTCTCTAAGCAAGACATCCATATGGCTAACAGACACATGAAAATATGCTCAACATCACTCATCATCAGGGAAATGCAGATCAAAACCATAATGAGGTATCACCTCATACCTGTCAGAGTGGTTAAAATCAAAAACACAAGAAACAAATGATAATGTGGGGTAAAAAAGGAACCCTCTTGGACTGGTGGTGGGAATGCAAAGTAGTATAGCCACTCTGGAAAACAGTATGGGTTCCTCAAAAAATTAAAAATAGAACTATCTTATGATCCAGAAATTGCACATGTGAGTATTTACCCCCCAAAATACAAAAACACTAATTCAAAGGGATTCATGCATCCCTATGATTATAGCCACATTATTTATAATAATCACATTATGGAAGTAGCCCAAGTGTCCATTAATAAATGAATGGATAAAAAGGATGTCGTATGCATATACCATGGAACATTATTCAGCCATAAAAGGAATGAAATCTTCCATTTGTAGTGACATGGATGCAACTAGAGAGTATAATGCTAAGTAAAATAAGTCAGAGAGAAACAAATACCAGTGATTTCACTCGTCTGTGGAATTTAAGAAACAAAACAAATGAGTGAAGGGGAAAAGGGACTGAGAGAGACAAACCAAGAAACAGACTCTTAACTATAGAGATCCAACTGATGGTCACCAGAGGGGAGATGGGTAGCGGGAAGGGTGAAACGGATGATGGGATTAAGGAGGGACTTGTGATGAGCATAGGTTATTGTATGGACATGTTGAATCACTATATTGTACACCTGAAACTAATATAACAGTTATATTTTATATAATTTATATATTATAACATTATAATGTTATTTTATATAATGTTATATATATAATATAACACTGTTATATTAATGCTACTGAATTTTTAAAGAAGATTTTAAAATTTATTTGAGAAAGAGAAAGCATCAGCATGAGGGGGATAATGGGGGAGGGAGAGAGATAATCTCAAGCAGACTCCTGGCTGAGTTCAGAGCCTAAAGAGGGGCTTGATCTAACAACCCTGAGATCATGACCTGAGCCCAACTCAAGAGTCTGACACTCAACCACCTGTGCCACCCAGGTGGCTGGAATTCCCCTATGCTGGAATTAAAAAAAAAAGTTGCAAAAATCTTTCTGATAACTTGAAATCTTAGCTCAGTTAAATGACAGATATTCATTGAATAGCTAGATTATTTCCAAGAAAGATAAAACATTGAAATGTTAATTGCCAAACATAAGTTTTTCTACTTTTGGAATCTTGTTTTTTTACAGGATAGAGAAACTAAATATATTTCAGTCTGTTAATAAACATGAAAAATTAAAGTATGAGAAAGATAACACCTCTAGAGAATTATGAAATGATATGTTCATAAATTTGCTACAGAATGATAATATGTGACAGTTCACAACTGCCTGATGCCTGGTTTTCACTGAAAACTAGGGTTACTAATGGTTAAAGATTCTAAATCTATGTTGTGTAAATGAATCTGCAAGAAATAATAAAAGTAAATAAAAAAGCAAGGCTGTGCAAGGAAATTAAGATGTGTTTTTGATAAGTGAAAGTATGAAGCATGTGTTTTTGTTAAAGGAAAAAGAGAAATTTTGTTGAAATAGAATGACTAATTGTTCCAGACTTAGAAATAAGACAGAGTAGGACAAAAACTGAATGAATAAAAAAAGTTTTTAGAAGGTTTATGGAAAAGGAATCTTGGAAAAGAAATTTTTTTTTTGTGGGTGATCAAAGCTTGCCAAGACTGGATGGATTTATTTATATGGGCTTTTAAAAAAATTAGCCTTTTTATTACTAGCTAGTATACTGACACAAAATTAGAACTTGGTTTTCTCTCTCTGTTAAAACAAAGTTTTCTTAGATTATTGGTTTGCTCTTAATAAAACAGTGTAAAAAATTTTTCCTTACATTTTAAATAATCTGCCTGGGCAATCAGGATTTTGTGTCCTAAAATAATTTCCTGTGCTTCATGTTGTCTTTATCAGTCATTGATTACTTAAGAAAACCCAAGTATTCTTTTTATTTATTTATTTTTATAAACATATAGTATATTTTTATCCCCAGGGTTACAGGTCTGTGAATCACCCAGTTTACACACTTCACAGCACTCACCAAAGCACATACCCTCCCCAATGTCCATAATGCCACCGCCCTTCTCCCAACGCCCCCCCCCAGCAACCCTCAGTTTGTTTTGTGAGTTTAAGAGTCACTTATGGTTTGTCTCCCTCCCAATCCCATCTTGTTTCATTTATTCTTCTCCTACCCCCTTAAGTCCCCATGTTGCATCACCACTTCCTCATATCAGGGAGATCCTATGAGAGTTGTCTTTCTCCGACTGACTTATTTCGCTAAGCAGGATATGCTCTAGTTCCACCCATGTTGTTGCAAATGGCAAGATTTCTTTTGATGGTTGCATAGTATTCCATTGTATATATGTATACCACATCTTCTTTATCCATTCATCTGTGGATGAACATCTAGGTTCTTTCCATAGTTTGGCTATTGTGGACATTGCTGCTATAAACATTCGGGTGCATGTGCCCCTTCGGATCACTACGTTTGTATCTTTAGGGTAAATACCCAGTAGTGCAATTACTGGGTCATAGGGTAGTTCTATTTTCAACATTTTGAGGAACCTCCATGTTGTTTTCCAGAGAGATTGCACCAGCTTGCATTCCCACCAACAGTGTAGGAGGGTTCCCCTTTCTCCGCATCCTCACCAGCATCTGTCATTTCCTGACTTGTTAATTTTAGCCATTCTGACTGGTGTGAGGTGATATCTCCTTGTGGTTTTGATTTGTATTTCCCTGATGCCGACTGATATGGAGCACTTTTTCATGTGTCTGTAGGCCATGTGGATGTCTTCTTTGCAGAAATGTCTGTTCATGTCCTCTGCCCATTTCTTGATTGGATTATTTGTTCTTTGGGTGTTGAGTTTGCTAAGTTCTTTATAGACTTTGGACACTAGCCCTTTATCTGATATGTCGTTTGCAAATATCTTCTCCCATTCTGTCAGTTGTCTTTTAGTTTTGTTAACTGTTTCCTTTGCTGTGCAAAAGCTTTTGATCTTGATGAAGTCCCAATAGTTCATTTTTGTCCTTGCTTCCCTTGCCTTTGGTGATGTTCCTAGGAAGATGTTGCTGCTGTTGAGGTCGAAGAGGTTGCTGCCTGTGTTCTCCTCAAGGATTTTGATGGATTCCTTTCTCACATTGACGTCCTTCATCCATTTTGAGTCTATTTTTGTGTGTGGTGTAAGGAAATGGTCCAATTTCATTTTTCTGCATGTGGCTGTCCAATTTTCCCGATACCATTTATTGAAGAGCCTGTCTTTTTTCCATTAGACATTCTTTCCTGCTTTGTCGAAGATTAGTTGACCATAGAGTTGAGGGTCTATTTCTGGGCTCTCTATTTTGTTCCATTGATCTATGTGTCTGTTTTTGTGCCAGTACCATGCTGTCTTGATGATGACAGCTTTGTGATAGAGCTTGAAGTCCGGAATTGTGATGCCACCAACGTTGGCTTTCTTTTTCAATATTCCTTTGGCTATTCGAGGTCTTTTCTGGTTCCATATAAATTTTAGTGTTCTTTGTTCCATTTCTTTGAAAAATATGGATGGTACTTTGATAGGAATTGCATTAAATGTGTAGATTGCTTTAGGTAGCATAGACATTTTCACAATATTTATTCTTCCAATCCAGGAGCATGGAACATTTTTCCATTTCTTTGTGTCTTCTTCAATTTCTTTCATGAGTACTTTATAGTTTTCTGAGTATAGATTCTGTGCCTCTTTGGTTAGGTTTATTCCTAGATATCTTATGGTTTTGGGTGCAATTGTAAATGGGATTGACTCCTTAATTTCTCTTTCTTCTGTCTTGTTGTTGGTGTAGAGAAATGCAACTGATTTCATTGCTTTGATTTTATATCTTGACACTTTACTGAATTCCTGTACAAGTTCTAGCAGATTTGGAGTGGAGTCTTTTGGGTTTTCCACATATAGTATCATATCATCTGCGAAGAGTGATAGTTTGACTTCTTCTTTGCTGATTTGGATGCCTTTAATTTCCTTTTGTTGTCTGATTGCTGAGGCTAGGACTTCTAGTACTATGTTGAATAGCAGTGGTGATAATGGACATCCCTGCCGTGTTCCTGACCTTAGTGGAAAAGCTTTCAGTTTTTCTCCATTTAGAATGATATTTGTGGTGGGTTTTTCATAAATGACTTTGATAATATTGAGGTATGTGCCCTCTATCCCTACACTTTGAAGAGTTTTGATCAGGAAGGGATGCTGTACTTTGTCAAATGCTTTTTCAGCATCTATTGAGAGTATCATATGGTTCTTGTTCTTTCTTTTATTGATGTGTTGTATCACATTGATTGATTTGCGGATGTTGAACCAACCTTGCAGCCCTGGCATAAATCCAGGTCGTGGTGAATGTACTTTTAATGTACTGTTGAATCCTATTGGCTATTATTTTGGTGAGAATTTTCGCATCTGTGTTCATCAAGGATATTGGTCTATACCTCTCTTTTTTTATTGGACCCTTGTCTGGTTTTGGGATCAAAGTGATGCTGGCCTCATAAAATGAGTTTGGAAGTTTTACTTCTATTTCTATTTTTTGGAACAGTTTCAGGAGAATAGGAATTAGTTCTTCTTTAAATGTTTGGTAGAATTCCCCCGGGAAGCCGTCTGGCCCTGGGCTTTTGTTTGTTTGGAGATTTTTAATGACTGTTTCAATCTCCTTACTGGTTATGGGTCTGTTCAGGCTTTCTATTTCTTCCTGGTTCAGTTTTGGTAGTTTATATGTTTCTAGGAATGCATCCATTTCTTCCAGATTGTCAAATTTGTTGGCATAGAGTTGCTCATAGTATGTTCTTATAATAGTTTGCATTTCTTTGGTGTTAGTTGTGATCTCTCCTCTTTCATTCATGATTTTATTTATTTGGGTCCTTTCTCTTTTCTTCTTGATAAGTCTGGCCAGGGGTTTATCAATTTTATTAATTCTTTCAAAGAACCAGCTCCTAGTTTTGTTGATTTGTTCTATTGTTTTTTGTTTTTTTTTTTTGGTTTCTATTTCATTGATTTCTGCTCTGATCTTTATGATTTCTCTTCTCCTGCTGGGCTTAGGGTTTCTTTCTTGTTCTTTCTCCAGCTCCTTTAGGTGTAGGGTTAGGTTGTGTACCTGAGACCTTTCTTGTTTCTTGAGTAAGGCTTGTACCACTATATATTTTCCTCTCAGGACTGCCTTTGTTGTGTCCCACAGATTTTGAATCGTTGTGTTTTCATTATCATTTGTTTCCATGATTTTTTTCAATTCTTCTTTAATTTCCTGGTTGACCCATTCATTCTTTAGAAGAATGCTGTTTAGTCTCCATGTATTTGGGTTCTTTCCAAACTTCCTCTTGTGGTTGAGTTCTAGCTTCAGAGCATTGTGGTCTGAAAATATGCAGGGAATGATCCCAATCTTTTGATACTGGTTGAGTCCTGATATAGGACCGAGGATGTGATCTATTCTGGAGAATGTTCCATTTGCACTAAAGAAGAATGTGTATTCTGTTGCTTTGCGATGAAATGTTCTGAATATATCTGTGATGTCCATCTGGTCCAGTGTGTCATTTAAGGCCTTTATTTCCTTGCTGATCTTTTGCTTGGATGATCTGTCCATTTCAGTGAGGGGAGTATTAAAGTCCCCTAGTATTATTGTATTATTGTTGATGTGTTTCTTTGATTTTATTATTAATTGGTTTATATAGTTGGCTGCTCCCACGTTGGGGGCATAGACATTTAAAATTGTTAGATCTTCTTGTTGAACAGACCCTTTGAGTATGATATAATGTCCTTCCTTATCTCTTATTATAGTCTTTGGCTTAAAATCTAATTGATCTGATATAAGGATTGCCACTCCTGCTTTCTTCTGATGTCCATTGGCATGATAAATTTTTTTCCACCCCCTCACTTTAAATCTGGAGGTGTCTTTGGGCTTAAAATGTGTTTCTTGTAGGCAACATATAGATGGGTTTTGTTTTTTTATCCATTCTGATACCCTGTGTCTTTTGATTGGGGCATTTAGCCCATTAACGTTCAGGGTAACTATTGAGAGATATGAATTTAATGCCATTGTATTGCCTGTAAGTTGACTGTTACTCTGTATTGTCTCTGTTCCTTTCTTATCTACCACTTGTAGGCTCTCTCTTTGCTTAGAGGACCCCTTTCAATATTTCCTGTAGAGCTGGTTTGGTGTTTGCAAATTCTTTCAGTTTTTGTTTGTACTGGAAGCTTTTAATCTCTCCTTCTATTTTCAATGATAGCCTAGCTGGATATAGTATTCTTGGCTGCATGTTTTTCTCATTTAGTGCTCTGAATATGTCATGCCAGCTCTTTCTGGCCTGCTAGGTCTCTGTGGACAAGTCTGCTGCCAATCTAATATTTTTACCATTGTATGTTACAGACTTCTTTTCCCAGGCTGCTTTAAGGATTTTCTCTTTGTCACTAAGGCTTGTAAATTTTACTATTAGGTGACGAGGTGTGGGCCTATTCTTATTGATTTTGAGGGGCGTTTTCTGAACCTCCTGAATTTTGATGCTTGTTCCCTTTGCCATTTGGGGAAATTCTCCCCAATAATTCTCTCCAGTATACCTTCTGCTTCCCTCTCTCTTTCTTCTTCTTGTCGAATCCCAATTATTCTAATGTTGTTTCGTCTTATGGTGTCACTTATCTCTCGAATTCTCCCCTTGTGGTGCAGTAGCTGTTTGTCCCTCTTTTGCTCAGCTTCTTTATTCTCTGTCATTTGGTCTTCTATATCGCTAATTCTTTCTTCTGCCTCATTTATCCTAGCAGTGAGAGCCTCCATTTTTGATTGCACCTCATTAATAGCTTTTTTGATTTCAACTTGGTTTGATTTTAGTTCTTTTATTTCTCCAGAAAGGGCTTTTATATCTCCAGAGAGGGTTTCTCTAATATCTTCCATGCCTTTTTCGAGCCCGGCTAGAACCTTGAGAATTGTCATTCTGAACTCTAGATCTGACATATTACCAATGTCTGTATTGATTAGGACCCTAGCCTTCGGTACTGCCTCTTGTTCTTTTTTTTGTGGTGAATTTTTCCGCCTTGTCATTTTGTCCAGATAAAAGTATATGAAGGAGCAAGTAAAATACTAAAAGGGTGGCAACAACCCCAGGAAAATATGCTTTAACCAAATCAGAAGAGATCCCAAAGCGTGATGTGGGAGAAAGGGTATAAAAAGAGGTTCAGAAAGAAAGAAAGGAAAAAAAAAAAGGAAGGAAAGAAAAGAATTAAAAAAGAAAACAAATAAAAAAAGTATAAAAAGAAAAAATATATATATTAGATAAACTAGTTAAAAAACGTTAAAAAAGAAAAGGGTAAAAGTTAAAAAAATTTTAGCAGAAGAGAAAAAAATGAACAAGAAAAAAAATTAATTTAACTGCAATACTAAAGAATTATAGGGAGAAAGCCATGAGTTCCGTGCTTTGCTTTCTCCTCCTCTGGAATTCTGCTGCTCTCCTTGGTATTGAAACTGCACTCCTTGGTTGGTGAACTTGGTCTTGGCTGGATTTCTTGTTGATATTCTGGGGGAGGGGCCTGTTGTAGTGATTCTGAAGTGTCTTTGCTCCAGGCGGAATTGCACCACCCTTACCAGGGGCCG
>NC_081562.1:26893151-26956909 GCF_022355385.1 Mustela nigripes
TCGTGCTTTGCTTTCTCCTCCTCTGGAATTCTGCTGCTCTCCTTGGTATTGAAACTGCACTCCTTGGTTGGTGAACTTGGTCTTGGCTGGATTTCTTGTTGATATTCTGGGGGAGGGGCCTGTTGTAGTGATTCTGAAGTGTCTTTGCTCCAGGCGGAATTGCACCACCCTTACCAGGGGCCGGGCTGAGTATCCGCTTGGGTTTGCTTTCAGTAGCTTTTGTTCCCTGAGCGCTTTCCGTAGAGTTCCGGAGGACGGGAATACAAATGGCGGCCTCCTGGTCTGCCACCTGGAGGAGCCGGGAGCCCGGGGCTCCACTCCTCAGTGTGCCCTCAGAGAACATCATCCAGTGACTCCCGTCTGCCTGACCTCCAGTAGCGCTCTGAGCTCACCGAGCCCGCAACTGGCTCAAGGTACCCCCGAGCTGTGAGCTCACTGTCGTCTCTGTCTCTGTAGCTGGCTTCCCCGTTCTAATACCTGTAAACTCTGCCACACTCAGATAGCCCCGATCCTTCTGTGACCCTGCAGGACCTGAGGCCACGCTGACCCCACGTGGGCTTCACCCCGGTTTAGCCTCTGGATCGATGTCCCTCAGCGGAATAGACTTTTAAAAGTCCTGATTTTGTGCTCCGTTGCTCCGCCGTTTGCCGGGAGCCGGCCCCTCCCCCCGGGGTCTATCTTCCTGTCGCTTTGGATTCACTTCTCCACCAGTCCTACCTTTCAGAAAGTGGTTGTTTTTCTGTTTCCAGAATTGCTGTTCTTCTTCTCTTCGATCTGCCGATGGATTTGTAGGTGTTTGCAATCTTTAGATAAGCTATCTAGCTGATCTCCTGCTAGCTGAAGTAGTCTCAGCCTGCTACTTCTCCACCATCTTGACTCCTCCCCCAACCCAAGTATTCTTATTATTAAAAGGTATATATACCTTTTAATAATGATAGTATATATAATACATATCATATTGTATATACATATAATATGTATATTCTCATATATATATGAATGTATATATATATACAAGTATATATGTATATTCTCATATATATGTGAATGTATATATATATACCTTTTAATAATGAGACTACTTGTATGTGTATATATATATATACCTTTTAATAATGAGAGTACTTGTGTGTGTGTGTATATATATATGTGTATATATATACACATACACACAACTATGTGATTTTCTATATTTGCCCTTGAAGTCTTTTAATTATCACTTTGGTTAAATGGATAACTAAGTATTGTTTCATGGTGACTTGTGAGCCTGTGTAGTCAAGTTTCAAACTTTTTGACATTTTTGACAATTTTCCAACATCACATTCTGGAGTCTTTTTTACTCCAAACTAACTTTGAGATTTCCCAGAGCACTCCTGTATTCTGTCTCACTTTGTAAAAGAGAGATCTAAGCTAATTAGAATTATTTGGTATGTTAAATTATGTGGGAAGTATTGTTAAATAAGAAATGATGATACATCTTAGGTATCTGTGTATGAATATATATGACTAATACAGATATTCCAGATTGTGTGAAATTCTTAGAAATTTGCAATATTACACTTTTGTAAACAGCATTGAAACATTTACCTTTTTTCTCTGCTTGATCCTTCCAGAATGTGGAAACTCTTAGCATTCTTATTTTCATAACAATGTAGTTATTTGCATAAGTTCAATAAGAATCTGTTCTTGTAGGAAGACACAATTAGAAACATGGTTATATTAACAAGGCTTTGACTTAGAATGTCATATTTGAGAATGATGTACTTAAAATCAGATAAGACCTGACAGCTTTAAGGAACTAAGGTTGATTTTTTAAGGAGCCAGTGCTTATAAACTCCTCCTCCCCTTAGAAAAGCTGACCTGTATCTGGCTTACAGCATTCCCCACCTTACAGGTGAGTAAGGAAGGTCACTTTTTGGCAGACCCAGGATTCCTAGAATATTTGGGGGATACTGAATAGAGAGGAATCCACCCAAATCAGTAGATATTGTAGGTAAAATATGATAGTGAGTTTTTGGCTTGGCTTCTTAGCCTTAAGAGGCTTTTATTTTTTATTTTTTTAAAGATTTTATTATTTATTTGAGAGAGAATGAGAGAGGAGCACGAGGCGGGGAATGGTCAGAGGGAAAAACAGATTCCCCATTGAGCGGGAGCTGAACGTGGGACTCAATCTCCAGGATCATGACTTGAGCTGAAGGCGATCACTTAACCAACTGAGCCACCCAGGTGCCCCTCGAGAGGTTTTTAAAAGTCCCATCTGGAATTTTTAATGAAAAGTTCCAGCACAGCAAACTCAAATCTGGGCCTATGCAAGCTCTTGTTGCACTTATATAAATAATCAGGCCAAGAGTAATGAGACCACACTTACTTCACAAACAAATTAGTCTTTGATTATCTTTGAAGTGGAGAAATGGGACTGACTATAGAAAAGAATTTGGTTTTTTGTTTTGGTGGAAAACTATAGTGCACCCTGTGGGCTCTGTCTTGCATATTTTGCCAATCCTTACTAATTCCTGAATTCTTTTCTTTTGCTCTACTATCTGGTTACAACTCTCCCAATTAAAGTTTCTAGTTTTTTTCCTCTCTCCTGATTTGGGATTAAGACTGCCTTTTCCTGGAATTAAAATAAAAACTGAAATAAAGGGGCACCTGGGTGACTCAGTGGGTTAAGCCTCTGTCTTTGGCTCAGGTCATGGTCACAGGGTGTCCTGGGATTGAGCCCCGCATCGGGCTCTCTGCTCAGCGGGGAGCCTGCTTCCCCCACCCCACCCCTCCCCTGCCTGCCTCTCTGCCTATTTATGATCTCTCTCTGTATGTCAAATAAATAAGTAAAATCTTTTAAAAAAAAAAAAACTAACTAAAATAAAGAAGAAGAAGAAAAAAAAAGATTGCCCTTTTCCTGAAGTCCTATAAGCTGAAGCTGGATGACTTGATAGAAACTTAAAAGAGAAATGACAACAGATTATGTCTGGGCAACTTTCATGCTATCTGCTGTGTGCACTGTTCAGAAAGTTCCCTGGAGCACCTGATACCATCAGCAGAGGCATTCAGACTCCAAACCAGGAGAATTAATCAGTTGGGCACTGCCATCCTCAGTCCACCTTCTGAAGATGCTTCAAGTTCAAGGCTAAAAATCTTGACTGGCTGCCCCTCTGGACTCAGAAACCGGGTTTCTAACAATCTTTGTTTTTCCTTTCATTTTATAGAAACTCCCCTCACTAAATGCCTGATTGCTAGCACTATCCATCAGAGTATCATAAAATATGTGAGTGTGTGCGTGTGTGTGTATTTTAACACCAGCAATCCAAACCCCTGAACAAATCTCAAGGACTTGTGGCCATGACCTGTGCTGTTAGGAAGAAAACTGAACAGATAAAATCATTCATTTGCCTTAATAGTTTATTCTTCTGAGCATGAAAGAGCCCTTGAAGAGGAAAACAATCTTAACCCGAAGCATGCCTTAATAATGGTAGTAGGATTTAGACATCAGAGGGCAGAGGTGTTTAGGGACCTGTGGGCTTTTCTGGTGACACTTAGGTCAGATCTCTTCTGTCTTCCCACCAAGATGGCCCCCTCTCAACACAAAGTCTTTCCATTTGCTAGTCCCTTGGTCAAGACTTTACCTCTCAGCCTCTCCCCCTCTTGTTCTGTCTAGCTAATACCTACTCATCCTTTAGGTCTCAGTGGGAGCATTGCTTTCTCAGGGAAGCCTTCACTGATCTCTCTAAGTCAGGTTTTCTTAACTTCTTAAAAGACCATGACCACTCCTTCTTAGCATTTGTCACAGCTTCAGTTTTTCATAGATGTATGCAGTTACTTGATTGTTGACTGACTCCCCACTAGATACCAAGTTTCAAGAGAGTATGAGTGATGCCTCCTTCCTGGGCATTTATATCCGTAGCACATAGCACCTTACCTGATATGTGGTGGGCCCATCCTAAATAGTTGCTGAAAGAATGAACTAGGGACTCACAATGACTTTAGGCACTTCCCTTTCCACTGCCTCGACCCCGATGCCATACTAGAGGCCAACGATATCCTTCTACAAAAGCCTATAGATGTAAAATCTACTAAAGCACAAGACATTAAAAAGCCTCTCCTTTCATATTGTTTCAACTTTCCTTTTTCAATGTACTAGATCAACACTGTGTCACATGGCACGCCCATGCATGGGCCTCTGTGGCATGGGATTTTACCAAGCTGATCATAACATTCCTTGGGATTCACTTGGGAATAATGCAAGATAAACATACCGTGACCAACCCTGTAGGACGGAGCCTGCTGTATAAGGCTCACAGCGTAAGGACAGGATCCTCCTTAGAAACTGATTACCATGACCGGGACTATTGAACTTGGACTCCCTGCCTCCTCAAGTAAAGATTAGTTTGGACTGGTTCTGTTTTTGCATTGGAAAAAGAGTTTTCCAGCTTTTTCAGATAAGATCTTGTCCATTTAAAAGGCTTTTACCTTTTCTCTCCACCCTGCAGGCCATGATGGTCACATATAGTCATTGCTGGGTCCACCTCACCCTGGGAGGTCTTTCTAAAAGCTGAGAGACAGCACTCTGGCCTCATACCAAATGTGGAGTGGAAATGGCCTGGCTTCTTGGCAGCTTCTCTGTCCCACTGACAGCCGCCCAACTTGTGGAGGCCTCTGGTATCAGGAATATCCTGAGCTTGGGTCCTGGGAAAATTTTTCTCTGTGGCTTTGTGGGGGGGGAAAAAAAAAGCTTTAAGGATTCTGTGTGTCTGTGTGTTGCATATTATACGTCAAATATTTTCAAAAACCTTAGAACTAACCAAAATAGATTTCATTCTAGAAACATTATCTGTCATTTATGATGGAGACTTTTTATAACTTTTAAGGTTGAGATTACGTTACATCAGGTTTTTTTATAATGGCAGTTATTTTGGAGGCCGGAGGGTGGGAAAGCAGATTATAATTTAAATAGTATGGTAGAAATTTTCCATGCGGTTTAATATGAAGATTTAGGAGTCAGGATTTGAGATCTTCAGTCCGGGTAGATTGCATTCTTCGTTCAAGGAGTATGCAAAAGAAGAGAACAGTGATAATTGCAGTAATTAAGTGTGTGGACTCAGGTGTGGGTCAAAATCTCAGGTTACTAGCTCTGTGACTTCCACAGAATGACCTCTGTGGGCCTGCCTCCAAGCTGAGAAGGGTAATTTCTACTTTGCAGAGTTGTGAGGACTATTTGCTATAATATGCACGAAGTCTTTAACATGCATTAAGTGTCCAGTAAATGATGAATTTCATTATAATTCCTATTCTTATAATACGCCCATACCAAACTGGATACTTGTGGGCAGCAATCTTAGGGTGGTGAGAGGAAACCAGATTGTGGTTTCTAGGTGGTAAGGGTACAGCCATTCCAGATGGAGAGGGAGAAGCTATTCGGCCTGTCCTCAACAACATGTGGGGTAGATAACGTTAGCCTAGGTTCTTAGATAAGGAAACTGAGGCCCAGGGAAGTTAAGTGACTAGCTCAAAGTTGCACAGCTAATAAGGGTTAGAATTGCAGAACCAGGACCTAAATTTGGGCCTAATTCCTGATTTAGAGGTTCCTTCTATTATACCCTAGCAGAAAAATTCAACCAGTATGAATATCAGAAGTTAAAAAGTAGGTATTTTACTCATATAACACATTTTGGTGCTATCTTTTGTTAGCCTGGCATAATAGTTTGAAATTTTCAGGGGATCTCCTTCACTTGTTCCCCACGATCCCCCGGAAAACATGTATTTCTTTAGATGAGGAAATATGGAGGTTTAGGGGCTTATAGAGTTTATCCAGATGCACTGGGCCAGGTTGGGAGGCAGGGCTGGTGATGGTGGAAACCAAGCCTGTCCCCACAGAGTGCCCCTCTGGACCTCGTGGAGCCTGCCAGCACAGGGCCAGGTCCCCACTGAACTCCCAGGGAGTGTGAATTGAACAATCCTAGCTGACAGGCAGCCACAGTTACATGCATATTCTCATTTAACCCTCGGGACAACCCACCGAGATCTAATGTTCTCCCCGAGTCTAATGTCTGTACTCAACACTGCACTTACTTTTTTTTTTTTTTTTTTAAATGCTGATTCTTACTATGGTGCCCTTTCTGGTACTAACTGGTTTCGGCGTGGGCCAGTAAAAACCAAGATTCCAGATCAAGCATAAAACAAACCAACAGACTGATAGATCCCTGGAAACCATCCAGAGGCAAGCACAGAGATGGTTCGCTCTTGCACACTCTCCTTGCAACTGTAGTCAGTATACATGTTGTCCCACAGCAGACCCCCCGCCCTCAGCTTGGAAGCCAAAATAGAGCACTCCATGTTGACCAGGCCCTGGGATGTGTGTCCTAAAGAAACTCAGTGAGCTCACATTAACTTGTGTTAAGAATGGACAATGCTTTTTATTTATTTATTTATTTATTTTTTGAAGATTTTTATTTATTTATCAGAGAGAGAGAGGGAAGAGAGCGAGCACAGGCAGACAGAACGGCAGGCAGAGGAAGAAGCAGGCTCCCTGCTGAGCAAGGAGCCCGATGTGGGACTCGATCTCAGGACGCTGGGATCATGATCTGAGCCAAAGGCAGCTGCTTAACCAACTGAGCCACCCAGGCGTCCCTGGACAATGCTTTTTAAAAGTAGTATGCATTTGATCCCCGACGGCAAATCAGCACCTCTGACCCAGCTTAGCTTCTCCGCTCATATCTGTGGCTCTCTCCCTTTCCCCTGTGGTACAGCTATTGGCCACAAACTCCTTGTCTTACGTCAAAGGCCTTTCAGGCTCCCACCCTGAGCCATCAAAGATTCCTTAACTTCCCTTTGTTCTCTGTAAACATCAATTTATTGCTCTGTCTCCTGTACATACACGGAACCTCTTGACAGCAGCTTGATTCAGAGGAAAGCTGGGATCCTAAATATCTCAAAGACGCAGTGGGTGAGGAAAGCATGAATGTGTAGCTGCTGAATTGACCCTTGGAGCAAAAAAGGAAAAAAAAAAGTTTGATTTCAGAATTGTAAGAATCTTTCTTTCTTTCTTTCTTTCTTTTATTTTCCTCATTATATTCCCCCCACCCCCCAGTGCCCGCCCTGGGCCCAGCTGGGCAGTGGGGGGGCTCCCATCCTTCCCTTTCATCATTAGAAGGGAGGGCCTCAAGAATTACAAGAATTTTTTTCATTGCACTGGTGCCAACGAGGAGGGCAGCACATCAGCTGACCGTGTTGCCACTGAAGTCTTTCCTCCCAAAGAGGAAGGAGCTTAAAGACAAGAAGGGTTACAAGTGGGAACGGACAGAGCAGGCAGGCAAAAGTGGCAAAACATTGAACTGAAATGCATTGAGAATCTCTGTATCTGAGAAGTCAATGGCCAAGGAGAGGACCTGTCTTCCTCTTGACCACAGACTGGACCACAGACTATTTTTTTTCTGCCCCAAGAATAGTTAAGGCGAAAAAGAGTAACCAGTGGCCTGGCTATTGACAAGCCAATGAAATATGCTGGCTCCAATCCAAGTTCTCTCCTAGCAAGGCAGTTAGTGGTACCTGCTGGTTCTCTTCACTTCTCAGAGCCTCTAACCCCTGGGCAGCATAGTCCTTCCCTCAAGCTTCAGTGCTCTATAGAAGGTAGCATGGCGTAAAGCATTGCCATCAGCTGGAGGTCTTCCTACAACAGAGATTGTTGGGCCCCACAGCAGAGTTTCATATTTGGTGGGTCTGGGGTGGGGCCCAAGAATGTGCATTTCTGCAGATCCTCAACTGACACTGATGTGCTGGTCTGGACACTGTGCTTTAAGAACTGTTGGTTTAGAGAGAAAACAAGGACTTATAGGCAGACAGGGATTCTGGTCTCAGTTCTGCCCCTTCCTGTGTGCTTTTGAGTGAGACACTTAACTTCTTTGAGTTTTGGTTTTCTCACTAGTAGGGCAGGTATGGAAGATGTAGGATAATGGTTGTGTGGTCAGATATATGGACTGTGTTCACCTCCAGCCCTGCCACTGACCCCCTGCTTCACCTTTTTTTTTTTTTTTTAAGATTTTATTTATTTATTTGACACAGAGAGATCACAAATGGTAGAGAGGCAGGCAGAGAGGCGGGGGGGAAGCAGGCTCCCCACTGAGCAGAGAGCCCGATGCAGGGCTCGATCCCAGGACCCTGAGATCATGACCTGAGCCAAAGGCAGAGGCTTAACCCACTGAGGCAGCCAGCTGCCCCAAACTGCTTCACCTTTAACCTCTCAGTTTCCTTACCTAGAAAGTGGGGGTAATAACTGTCTACCACCCGGGGTTGCTCTGAGCACTGTGACTGAAAATAAGCAAAACAGTTATGACAGTTTCGTGATATAAATGTGATATAAATAGCCACTTGTCATTTTTTGTGGTTGTGTCATGTACATGGGATAAAGACTGTAAAGGACCATATGTCATGACAGGCACATAGAAAATGCACAGGAAGGGTCCATCAGTTTCCTCTCCTCAACCCAAACTAAGGAAGTCAGAGCTGAAAGTGCTGACTTAAAGAATGTCCTTTCAGTGGAGATCTCAGTAAAAGGCACAGCAAAATAAAGATACCAGTCCAAGGATTTTAGCTGTTACTGAGGCAGAATATGCCAGGTGCCTCCTCCCTTTAAGGAGTCTGTGCCAAGGGAGACTTCCTTTAAGCAAGGATCGCCAACTTGGAAGATTTAGCCAGTTGATGTCTGGCACTCGTAAGTGTGGGCAAGCCTTGAGGAGCTCCCAGCAGGATGTTGGACAGCTAGCATTCCGTTTCATGGGGAGGGCTGGAATCACCAAAGCGTGGCTCAGGACATAGAGACCTCAGGCTGGTGGGACTCAGGCTGATCCATTTCCTTCATCGTCTTCATTACACAACTCAAGACAGCCCTGAAATCATCCTGAAGCTGATGCTGAGCCCTAAAACAGCTGCAGTCATTTATTTTACTTTCTGGCCATATTGTCTTATAATGGTCTGTGGATAAACACAGGGTGAAAGGTTAGATAAAATTATCCATCACCCCTATGGTATGCAGTGAGAATTTAGTGAGCTGCTCTAGGAGAAATCATTTAAATATGTTTGGGCTATATATTAATAACTCCCTCTTGGATGTTTTTGATACTGAGTGGTACACTAAAGGCCCTGAGAAGTCCTGCAGTAAAGAAATAATGGATTTTATCCTTAACTCAGCAGTTCTCAAATTGTTTGGCCACAGAAACATTTTTGTTTTAAACAAAAGTAGTATCTCCTAACATCTCTCAGAATATACTATGGCAAATGCTGGGATTGGCAGAAAAGCCATATATTAGTCTCCAACTCTTTTAGTTTATTGCTACCCATACTAAGCTCTTGTCAAGTGCTGGCTCTCCAAATAGCACCGACACGATCTGTTGACATGACAAAGCTGTTTACTGTGGTAAGACATGACCACCCAGACAGAGTTTGGGTAATGTCTCCTAGGGGAAAAGGCAAGGTTAGATTTTATTGCAAATTGAAAGTTTGATTTAAAGTTGTCTTCCAGTGAGGTGGCTTGGTTGGGTAAGGATAATAATGTGACAGTTTAGGATTATAAACAGCATGACAAAGATTTTGAGTTGAGGGATTTGAAGATCTTTAGGGTGTTAACTATCTGTTGGTGCTTCTTATTGAAGAAGTGAAGGGTCTTTTGGGGAAATTCCTATAAAGAATAGTCAAGTTATCTTCCTGGACAAGAATCTCCTGAATTAGTAAAGGCATAATAATGAAGATGATGGAGTAGCAGAATTAAAAGTCTGTTAATGTATTGTGGAAAGTAAGGGGTGTGTGGGGCACCTGGGTGGCTCAGCTGGTGAAGCAGCCAACTCTTGATTTCAGCTCAGTTCATGATCTCAGTGTTGTGAGATCAAGCTCTGTGTCAGGCTCTAACACGGGGTGTGGAGGTGGAGCCTCCTTATGATTTTCTCTCTCCCTCTGCCCCACCTCTCAAAAAAAAAAAAAAAATCTAAGTAAGAGGTGTGGTGTGTGTGTGTGTTCGGGAGAAGAGGAAGGTTAGATAGTTCCAGTCTTCAGTCCCTCAGTTTCCAAGCTGTGTACAGGAGATAGTTTCTATTCTCACTCTTCTTTCTTGAACTTACTGCATTGTTCATGTTGATGTTGAATACTCCTCTGTTTTATTTTAAATATTTCCTCCTAGCCAGACTGCAACAGGATATAAACCTGAGGATGTTATTTGTGTGGGATTCTACAACTTCATCACTGGTGAGTTACTGTTCTGTGCCAAGATCCCCACCTTCTTCCCCCTTCCTCCCAAACACACCTTTGAATGTATATTGTGTCAATGCACAGAGATGAACCTCAGATCACTCAGAGCTGAGAAACTTCTCTTCATCTGGAGACACGTTGACAGGGATGGCGTCCATTCCTTTGTTGGATTTAGCATATTTTGCAGCAAGGATAGAGGACAACTTTGAAATGATGAGGTTGGCCTTTGTTAGTTCCCTGACCATAGAACCTCCTAGAAGTGGTGAATTCTTGGTAATGACCATGATGGAGGATGCATTGATGTGGACTGCTTTCCATTTACTTAAGAAGTTCATGTGTCTTTAAGGCATTTCTTATTTTACAAGTACAAAATAAGAAATGTTATGATCACTCAAGTTTTATATGACATTTTAGGAAAAAATGATGAATTTGCTTTCCACAGGATCAGAGTACAGAATAAACCATAAATGAACTGATATCTTTAAAAACAATAAAGTTTTAGTCTGTGAATTTAATATGAATTAAGAAGTTCAACCTCAGGGTACCTGGGTGGCTCAGTGGGTTAAGTCTCTGCCTTTGGCTCAGGTCATGATCTCAGGGTCCTGGGATCGAGCCCTGCATTGGGCACTCTGCTCAGCAGGGAGTCTGCTCCCCCCACCCCTTCCTCTGCCTGCCTCTCTGGCTACTTGTGTTCTCTCTCTCTCTCAAAAAAAAAAAAAAAAAAAAAAAAGGAAAGAAAGAAAAAAGTTCAACCTCTAGTTTAGCCCTAACTATCAATTTAATCTCAACTCAGACAATATTTTCTAGGAAATTATTTTACTTTTTCCATTGGTGAGCTGTTTTTATTTCCAGGTACTTGATATCACTTAGAAAAAAAAGAAATATTCTGGGCTAATGGCCCGATGGTGTTGAAAGCACAGGAATGTTGCTACTTTAAACACTACTTAACCTCTTCTGTTAAAAGTTAGTACAATTCTGCTGCATAAATAAAAAAGACATATCTATGATCCTGGATAATACAAATTTAGTATTAACTTTAATAACCAAAACCTAGCTGAATAAAAGCAGGCCTAATTGGTTAGATGGCAAGAAGTACCTTAATTCATGAAAAATCTGAACTACTTTTTTAAAAAGACGGATAGTAAGTGGAGATAGTTCGGTCCAATAATATATACTTATTGAAGTCCGTAGCAATTACAGCATTATGCTAGATCCTGGGAATTCAAAGACCAAGCATAGTATTAGTTCCTGTCCTTGAGCTCATTGTCCAGAAGGGAAGGCTAAGATGAAAACTTGTGAGTCAGAATAGGTAGAGAGAGTATAAAACACCAGGCGGGATGGGGGGTGGTCAGTGAAGATTTCTAGAGGAGATAATGTATTAGTTAATGTATTGCTGTATAACAATTGCCCCAAATGTAGTACTTTTGAACAATAATTATCTCACAAAACTATTATCTCACATGGTTTCTGACAGCCAAATAACCGGAGAGGCTTAGCTCATGGTTCTGGCTCAGGTTCTCTCATGGAGTTGCCGTCATGATGTTGGCCAGGGTTGCTGTCATCTGCTTGACTGGGGAGGATCCACTTTCAAAACGGCTATAAGCAGAAGGCCTCAGTTCTCGTCATGGGGTGTCTTCGTAGAGCTACTCATGACATGTTCTGTAACCTTTCCCAGACTGAGGGATCTGAGAGAGAAACTCAAAAGCTACAATGTCCTTTATAACCTAGCCTTAGGAGTGACATTCTTCACTTCCTCATTATTATTATTGATCATGTAGGTCAACCCTGATACAGTGTGGAAGAAGACTTAAGGCAAGGATGTAAATATTAGAAGGCAGGGACCATTGGGGGCCTTCTTGGTGACTGGCTACCATAGGTATTATCTAACCCTAGTAGAAGTTCCCAGGGAATAAACTGTTACTTTTTTTTTTAAAGATTTATTTATTTATTTGAGAGAGAGAGAGAGAGCAAGCATGCACAGGGGAGGGACAGAAAGAGAGGGAGTGAGAGAATCTCAAGCAGACTCCCAATTGAGGAGGGAGCCCAATGTGGGACTCAACCCCACAACCCTGAGAGCATGACCTGAGAAAAAACCATGATTCGGACACTTAACCGACTGAGCCACACAGGCTCCCCTAATAAACTGTTATTTAAAATAATTTTTAGTCAACTAATAATCTCAGCTTTTTAGCTAGAATATAAATGTCTGTATATAAAAGGAGAATAATAGTAGCCAATATTTATTGAATTTCTATATGACAGGCACTGTCAAAACACTTTCCATGTATCGTCTCATTGAGAGAGTGCAGCTTAGTGTTTAAGCGTCTGGATTCTAGAGCTATATAGGTTTAAAAAAAAAAATTGACATATTGGGATAGGTTACTTAATCCCTTTATGCCTTGGTTTTCTTATCTATAGGCAAAAGGAATGATATGTCCCTGACGGGATTATCTTGAGCATAAAGTGAGCCAAAATAACAGATTGTCTCCTAATTGCTGGCACACTTATGCTCAGAAACAGATTTTTCAAAATATTCTTTATTTTTTACCCATGGGAGTTGTAAGGCACAGGCATCACATTGATCTGACCAGTGGGAAGCAAGGAAATCTCAGTTCAGAGTTGGATGTCATCCACAAAACAGGCTGCTTGACTCCCATGATGCCAGTCAGCTAGGCTGGGTTTCAAGTTGTTAGTACATTGCTATGTTCACTCCTTCTGAAAAATGTAAAAAAAAAAAAAAAAAAAAAAGTGGGTCACTGTATGGACTACTGGGCAAGTATTTGCTCCCTAGGGGAGGCAGATCTGCTCAGTGGCTTGGAGCAACCCGTGCTTTTTCCGTGGGACACTGAAGGCTGGCCAACAGGCTACCCCAGGGTGTCCCTCTGACTGCATGCCCTATGACTGAGGACATTTCTTTCTACTTGGCCCTGGCACCCCTTGAAGCCCCACCTGCTATTTTCACCCGGTTTAACCTGGTTTACCACGGCTCCTGTCATTTTTATCTCCTTAGCATTGGTCAAAATGTTCCTGCAGGACCCTCCCTCTTCAAACTATTTCTGTCTTTAGCAAATAGAAACTTGGATACAAGTGTTGGCTTCTCCTCAGCTAGGTCATCTGCCCAAGCCTTCCCAGGTTACTGTGGGTATGCCATCGCATTCATTGATCACTGCTCTGGATTGTGAAAACAGCTCTTCACATACTAAATAACCAAAAGCCCCAGACAAATTTATCTGAATTTGTAAAGGTCTCTGGGAGTGTTTTATATCCTTTTCTTGTATAAGTTATTTAGAAATAAATGGTAAGGACTCACAATGGCAACGAGATGAAAACTATGTGTAGAATGGTGCTCCCCACTCTCCTTTGGGAATAATGCCCTTTAAAATGTTCAAGAGAGGGGCTCCTGGGTGGCTCAGTTGATTAAGTGTCCAATTCTTGGTTTGGGCTCAGGTCATGATCTCGGGTCCTGGGATGGAGCCCCCAACCCCTACCCTTGTGCTCAGTTGGGAGTCTGCTTCTCTCACTCTGCCCCTCTTTCTGCTCACACACACTCTCTCTCTGTATCTCTAAAGTAAATAAATAAATCTTTTTAAAAATATGCAAGAGAACACCAACTACTGATCAGGGATTAATCTTTAAACAAGAACAGAGTAAGAACTGTGCTAGTTCAAGTAAAGCCTCATTAGCTGATGCCTATTAGGTTCCTGTATTGACCTTTCCACAATGAATGGGAAGACTTACCATCACCAAGATAAAGGACTTGCCAGAAGTTTGAGCAGTCTCTACCTTTCCCAGGACAATTGTCATCTTGGCCCAATTCCTGCCTGGCTGGTGATCCAGCATTTGTGCTCAGGCTGTCCACAGCTGGGGTAGGTGGGGATGGGGGCCCAGGAGGCACGAGCGAGCTCCTGTTCCATATTTGCTCGGCTCTTTCCTTCCCTTTGGTGAAAAATTTTTCAAACTCTGTCGCCTTGAGAAATCTGCTTAAAATCAATTTCTAGCAAACCCCTTTCCCTGTCCTCCCCGTCAACCATCCATCCAGCCCAGCCACTACCTATGGATTTTTTTCTCCTAAACAAATGCGAACATCCATCTCTATAGAAAGAATATAGAGGACATGAGAATGCAAGTCCATTGTATTGACTTAGGAACCCAAGAGATTAGAGGAAAAGACCCCATTCTCAGCCTTTACACTGCTGCAAGTTAGCGGTGTGCTCAAGATAGTGGCTTTGGAGTGGAACATCTCAGTTCCAGTTCTGCCACTTAGTAGAAGTAACATTCAACCACCCTAAGCCTTATTTTCTTTACTTTAAGATAAATAATGATAAGCAACTTATGGAGTTGTCATGAAGATTTGGGGACCACATAAAGCATCTAGAACCACATAAAGCATATAGAACATATAAGAACACATCTTATATGTGCGTGGCACATATAAGCACTCAATATCCTACCCATTAACATAATTATTTTTGGAAACTCTATCTACACTCAAGGATTCTTCCCGAGGGCTTCATGGAAGGTTGGACTGCTGATATCTCACTGTATTTCCAGTGCTGTAGATAGTAATGCAGCCCCGTTTTATTGATGATTATTATTAATTCACGTTTTAGATGTGAAAACTGAACCTGAAGAGGTCAAAGGATTCAACCAAAGTTGTGTCCTGTCAGAGCTGGGGCTCAAACTGATTTCCTCAAATTCTAACGAAGCACCAAGCTCAGGGTTCAACGTTAAATTACAGCGATCTTTAGCAAGGCAGATGGGTATGTAAAAACAGAAAGAACATCAGTAAAACTTTCACAGAATGTAACGAGCACGATAAGGATACATAAAAATTGCTGTAATATATCAGATCAAAGAGTTGTTAATTCCAGGGTAAGGGAGGGCTGGAGGTGAGAATGGGGTGAAGTTAGGGAGGCTCCAAAGAGTAGTTGTTAAGTCTTCTCGAGAGGACTTCTGGAACAAGCGGTTGCAAACTGGACTGCTTACAGACACATTTTATTTGTCCTTTAAAGTGCTTAAAACTATTTTGCATTGGTTGCCAACATTTAAAAACAGGAGAGTTCACATAAAAATAGAAATATCTGGCTTTTCTTGGGAAATCAGATCTGTTAACAGGATTGTTCATCATTCCACTTGATGTCAGTTGGCTATCCTCCAACACTGTCCCCATGGGGTCTCTTCTTAACCTTTGTCAAGGGTTAAGAAATTGAAAAGATAAGATTTTCATAGGCATATCTACAACCAATCATGAAAATTGAAAGTGTTGGAAGGATAATGAAAATCTTTGTTTACTTAAGTAGAATAAAATACCCAAGAGATCTATTATTTATTGACTAAACATGTCCTTTACTCCTTAAATTTCAAGTATACTTTATTTCAGCGTAGGTCTAAATGTAATTATCACTAAGGGACTGGAGAGGTGGAAATCCTGTGGAGATTGCAGAGGTGTTGAAGCGAATTCAGAAAGAAATATGTTTCTGAAAAGGGAAGTAGTAAAATAGGAACTCTAAGGGCTTGCATGCCACTGTGTTTTGCTAATTACTATTAAAGATACGGGAATAAAAATTAACTAATTTATAATTCTTTTTTTCCCAAATTCCTGTATCTGGACATATGCTTTAACACAGACGCTTTCAAATACTTTTGTGTGTGGCCCACAGTATGAAATACATTTTTCATCCCACATACATGCATATACATTCATCCATGGCTGGACATTTGAGTTGCTTCTACCTTTTGGCTGTTGTGAAAAATGCTACCAAGGACATGGATGTACAAATATCTGTCCAAGTCTCTGCTTTCAATTCTTTTGGGTCCATACCCAGAAGTGGAATGGTGGGATTACATGGTAAATCTATTTTTAATATTTTGAGGAAGACAAATCTTTGGATTACAGCTACTGCAAAATAATGGCCTGAATTGAAATTTTCATCTGCTTTTCCATTAATTTCCAGTATGCTGGCAAGCTTGCAAAGAAGAATTCTCAAAGATATTTTGTTATCAGGTTTCTGAGGAGCGCAGGACCCTGTAGACCCTGTAGACCCATCAGAGTAGAACCAACCTGTGGGGACAACCTGCCACTGAATGATGAATAAATAACACCCATTAAGAAAACTTTATATGGGGATGCCTAAGTTGCTCAGTTGATTAAGTCTCTCTGCCTTCAGCTCAGGTCATGATCCCAGGGTCCTTCCTCAGTGGGGAGCCTGCTTCTTCCTCTCCCTTTGCCGGCCGCTCCCTGTGCTTGTGCGAATGCTCTCTGTGTCAAATAAATAAATAAAATAAAAAAAAAGAAAGAAAACTTTCATATGGTGATCAAGAAGTTGCCTTTGCTTTCTGTATTAAGATGTACACTTACTAATCTAGTGTGTTTTGTGTCATGACTATCAAACCTTTAAATTGACGCTTTTCTCCATGTGCCCTAAGCAGCCTCCAGTGAAACTGCAAGGAATGAGGAAGAGTCCCTAAATGTCAGTCAAAGCCGTCAATATTTACATTAAACAAAACGGAAACCCCCAATAAAACCCAAAACCCCAAGTTCTCTTTCTAAGTTACATATGTAATGTAGGTTCACTGTAGGATAATTTTTTAAAAATAGACATAAAAATATGGAAATGGAAACCAGGGGTGCCTGGGTGGTGCGATTGGTTGTGTCTAACTCTTGTTTTCGGCTCAGGTCATGATCTTGGAGTCATGAGGTCTAACCCCATGATGGACTCTGCTCAGTGGGGACTTTATTTAAGATCTATTTAAGAATTTCTGTCCCTCTCCCTTGTGCCCCTCCCACTTGTGGTCTCTCTCCTTCTAGAATCAATAAATAAATCTTTAAAAAAATATATAGAAATGGAAGCCATCTGTGATCCCACTCACTTTTCTGTTAAATTCTTCCAGATTATTTTCTGAACATAAATATCTTTTATGTACATTTTAATTATCAAATGAGTCACACTATAATTTATTGTTCAGTGACTTGTTTTTTCCCCAATTAGTATATTGTACACATATTTCCATGCCATGTCTTTTCTCATAAAATAATGTTTATAATTGAAAAATACTGGCTTTATAGTTATCACTTAATTTATTTGCTCTATGTTGTTGGACTTTTTCTTTGAAATTTTATTTGGCTAATACAGCGTGAATATTTTTTTCTAAGGTTAATTTTTAAGTTCATCCTGACTTTTATGGATGAATCTTGAAAAATAATATGGCTTTTGCAAATCATATGCAAAGATTATTATTTTTTGAAAAGAAAATATTTACATATTTTTCAATATTAAAAGTAATAAAATTTATTATTACAGGTTCAAATAGTATGAAATAAAATAAAAAGTAGAGTTAAAATTGCTTTTTTTCCTCAAGGGAATCGTGTTAACAATGTAGTGAACATTCATTTAGACTTTCAGTGCCTGTATACAGATATATATTTACAAAAATGAAATCTACCTCTACATTTGAGTTTGGTAACCTCATTTTTAAACTTATAAGACAATGGATTTTTTCCATGTCATAAATATTCTTTTATAATATTTTTTGGTGGTTTCAAACTATGGCATTGTGGTAGAAAAACTTTTTCTCTACCCTCCTTGGTTCAGGGTCTATGAATTAAACTGACAAAAGACAGATTAGTAAGAGAAATAAAGATTTTTAAAAATTCATCTATGTACATGGGAATGCACAGAAAAATGTGACTCAAAGAGATGGTTAGAATTGGGGGCTTATGTAAAATCATCATAAGGGCAGAAGGTGGGGAAAAAGGCAATTATGGGAAAAGAAGTAATTTTTAGGGAAGATAAATGTGTCTTTAGAAGAACAGATAGATATGATAGCTTAGCAACAATGTTTGTTTAGGTGATTTCTTTTCCTGGTGCTGATCTCCAGTGATAGGAGAGCACTTAGAACAGTTTAATTCTTTTGGGACGCTCTGCTTTGATAAGGAGAGTTCAGAAGAGAAAACTCTTTACAATGATATGTTCTGAATCCCTTCATCATATTTGTATTATCCAGGTCAGTCTAAGTTTTTGTAGCCTTATGCCAGGGTGGGTAGTGCTGGGGTGGGGAACGGGCTTACCCACAGCCTCTGATAACAGAGAGGGGTTCCCCTCTTCTGCTGTTCCTGCCCTCCAGCCACCAGCTAATTGGAACAAGACCAGGAACCTAACCATGGGCAATCACTGTGTTATGAGGGGGCCTGGTCCAAAGTCTTTGCCCTGCACACTCCCACCCCTGCCCTGGTCCAGCGAGAAGCTGGACTAATGATGATCACATTATTGGGTGTGAATTGAGGTAGAAGTAGAAAGTTAAACTCTTCACACTGGATTCACAGCTTAAAGATGCATAAAGGAGATCCACAAGGAAGAGTAATTGCCTTGGAAAGTCATAAATAGGTCAGTTAACATTATAGGGAAGCAGGATGTATAGGATATGCTATCAGGCTGATCCAAATACGTAAAATAAAGGCTTGTGTTTCAGGCTAAAGGCAGGAGTGAGATGAGAATCTGAATTTTAATATTTCCACTTAAATGGTTTGTGACTTGCCCCGATTAACCTTCTGACCCATAGTTTCTTTATCAGTAACATGTGGATAATAGTATGTCTGTTATTGAGTTGTAGGAAGAATTCATTCAAATAATATAGGCAAGGCTCTTAGTAGTGTCTGACACATAGAAATGCTAAGTAAATGTGGTCATTATTATAGCTATATCTTCCCAAATATACCTTATATTTGATATTCTTCCTGTGGTGTATTTTTTTCTTCTATTGTATTTTTTAATCTCTTGGCATTTAATATATCAATTTATGAATATGTAATTAACAATTGTTATGTTATGTTCCAGGAAGTTTTCATACTGAAGTCTGGCTATTTTATTGACTAAAGTTCTAAAATAACCAAATAAATTTTCTACTCTACAACTTTCTTTCCCCTTTAAGGATAAAAGGAGTATTCTACCAAGACTGCTCATTTGAATTGGGGCTTATAAAACTTGAACTTTCTTTCCTATAATCCCTTGGAATGTTGAACTCATGCTTCAAAAGGAGCATTAGCAGTGAAATCCCAGTTGGCAGCTGAATAGACTGCATGCATCTTCGTAGGATTTGAATTTCTTACCTTTTTTTTTTTTTTTTAATAGAAAAGGAATACCTAAAATTTTCTCTTGTCAGAATGCTGTAAAGGGGGGTGGGTAGATTGAGTTCTTAGTCAAGTCAACTTTCTGCCTCTTACCATCTCCTCCCTACTAGATAATTAGGGGCTACGTGGCATGTATAAATAGCTTCAGCTGAGAACATCCTCATATCTTTGCCCCTCTCATCACTGAGCAGGGCCCGTAACTGATGTTGCAATGAGAGTGCCGATTTAGCTCGGAGAGACACATTGCGAACAATCCACTGCGGAGGGTGGTATTTATATCACTACTGACTGATGAGGACTTTGTCAACTGTGCCTTTGGCAGATCATTTGATGGCACGTCCCTGGGTTAATCCACTTCTCATTATAACCGATGATCCATGGTGATGTGTTTTCAGAACCACTCATCTTACACGGGGTGCCACGATGTGGAACAGACCTACGTAAATACAGATAATTAAGGAAATACTCAAGCCAAAGTATAGAGATCAACAGAAGAGCTGTAGAGGTCAAGGCATTTGGTGACTTACTGTGGGCACATTTGGTATCATTTGTGCCAACAGGATTAACACTTCTGTGTTTAGGATTTAATTGTCTATTTTGACATAAGAGAAAGGAAATGAAAATAGATTGGCTACTTACCTCTACCATAGAAAGGTCAGGCAATTTGAAGTTGTTGTGGCTCCCCCCCCCCCCCATTTCTTAGAGGCTAGGAGTGCTTCAAAACCATAACATATCTCAGGTCAAATAAGTAATATGGAATCAGAAATTCTAGGATTATTTGAATAGGAGTTAAAAGCCAATGATTACCCTATCTGTCTATCTATCTATGTATCTATGTATCTACCTATCATCTATCTTTCCTCTGTGTAAAATGAATTAGTAGTAAGACAAACATGGAGTTGGGTTCATTTTCTTCCTAACTCTTCCTCGATGGCTAGGAGGTGCGATGTTAGAGTGTTAGAAGAAAGCTTCACTTTTGCACTCTTCTTTGATATGGAGAATTGATATTTATAATCCTTTGTGAAGAGCTTTGAAAACAGAGTTTCATGCTTCTCCTGATCCCCCAGCAAATATTACCACCTCTAAGCCTTTCCTACCTAAAAATCCTGCTATCAATCAAATGTATATTAGGAGTCTAAATGATGTTGCAATGTGGAAAGTCATTGCTCAGTACACACTGAGTCTCCCTGATGGGCACCAAGGAACTCCTTCTTGCATGGTCTTCTTCTCTCAGGACCAGCCTCTTATTCCTCTTTGATTCTGGTTCGGATGCTTAGCTAGTCCTATTGGAGCTGGAGAGAAGGAAAGTAGAGTGGGGGAGTCCTTGCTCTAAGAGAACGGGCGAATGAAAATGGGACCTCTTGGTTCAATCTCAAAGTGAAATAGCTACGAAACTGATTCTTCCCTTATGGTTTTGGCCCACTTGTAGAAAACATTTGTGTCCTTTTGTGTGTTTCTTCCCTTTTACCATAGACCTTTAGTATTGTCCTAACTTGTATGGAATAGAATGAACAGTGAAAATCTCTGGGCGACCATATAGTCAAGGCCTTCCCTATCTTCTCCCATAAACGTCTGGCTCCCTTGTGACTAATGGCTACAGGATGTTCAGTTCTCATCTCAGAAATATCAGATGTAGTCTCTTGAGAGGATAAAAAAGTAAGCAGGAAATCCATATGTTATTCAGGACTTGCATCTAGAATATTTAAAGAACTCTCAAAACTCAAAAATAAGGGAAAACCCCCCATAATTTTTTAAAAAACGGACAAATGACTTGAAAAGAAACTTTAAAAATGCACAAATGCTCAATAGGCCCATGATAAGATGCTCAACATAATTGGAGAAATGCAAATTAAAACCACAGTGAGATGCTACACAAAAGATAGTTAAAAATAAAATAAAGTAAACTAAAATAAAATGCAACGATAACTATGTGCTAATGAGGGTACAAAGCAAGTGGACTTCTCATCCATTGTTGGTGGGAATGCAAAATGTATAACCAGTGTCTGGCAGTTTCTTATAAAGTGGAAATGCACTTATCATATGACCCAGGAGTCCTACTTTTAGGTGTTTACCCAAGCATAGTGAACTTAGGTTCATATAAAAAAAAATTCATGCAAACATAAATAACAGCTTTATTCATAAACATCCAAAACTGGAAACAACCCTGAGGTCCCTCAACTGGTGAATGGATAAAGAAACCATAGTCCATTCAAACAATGGAACCACTGAACCATAAAAAGGAACCAACTTCTGATACATGCAACAATGTGGATGAATCTCAAATGTATCGTGCTGAGTAAAAGAATGGAGATTCAGAAAGCTCAAAGTCAGACCATCTGATTCCATGTATATGACTTTCTAGAAAAGGCCAAACTATAGGGCAGAAAATAGAGACAACAAAGGGACACAAGGGAACTTTTTGAGATAATTGAAATGCTGTATATATTCATGGTGGTGGTTACATGGTTATACGTATTTGTTAAACCTCATAGGACTGTACACTAAAAAGGGTCAATTTTTACCCCTCAATAATTTAAAAAAAAAGGGAATGGCCATTGGTAAAATAGAAGACAAAGATAAAAGTGATCAACCATGGCAACTTACTTCTTTAAGGACATGAACAAAATTAGACAAACCTCTGTTGATATGAATCAGGGTTGCCAAAAGGACCAGGGAGAGAAGGTGGGACATATAGGGTAACAGGTCCATACAAGTCAGCCTCTCTTGTCCCTCTGAGTTTCAGGACTGTGGAGGAAAGGGGCAATGAGTAAAGTTTGGGGAAATAACACCCATGAGGGAAAGTTAGAGGAACCAAGTTAGTATCCCTGGGAACAGGGGCTGGAGGGGTGACTTGGTAGCTTTCTTTGAGTTTTCAAGCCCTTTTGACAATTTAATTACAGTGCTATTTAGCAGGAGTGAGTAGTTGTAATGAACTTTAGCATATCATAATGGGATTTTATCTTTCATATCATCTAAAAGCTAACAATTTATTGTGCTTACTATATACCAGACACTGTTCTATCTTCTCTGTATTTATTAACCCATTTAAATACCTCATCAGTTCCATAAAGGGAAGTATTCTTTATTGTCTCCATTTTACAGATGTACACACTGAGGAACAAGAGGGAGTTGCAACAAAGTGATGTTTCGTTGTTGAAACAAAGTGATGCTTTTTGGTGATTTCTCTTTCTTGTATGTTCTTTTTTCTTTTAACAGCATCCTTTCTTTTATGTTGTCTTTTATACTGGACAGAGTACTTTCAAAAGCCATATTTTATTTGCAACCAGAAGAATTTTGGTGCAAAGCAGTACTTATTTGTATGTGTGGTTAAAGTTCAATGACAATAGTTCCTAGAAAGTTCTAGGAAGAGTTAAATGCTGTTCTGAATTTTATATCGTAAGGTTTTTATTTTCTATGCCTCATTCAATTTCCCCTTTTCTTTTTTGATTCCTACTGATCCTTCAAGACCCAGGTAGAGTCCCCACCTCCCCATTCAGTGACATTTATGAAGTATGTACCCCCATGCTGGGCATTGGCTTTTCTTCCCTGACCCTTGGAGTATGCTCCCACCTTTCTTCACAGTGACAGTACAAGGATGGATGAACCCTGCCTCCGGAGGGTCACTGTCTAGTTGGAGAGTGGAGAGAAGCATGGTCTACTCCATATCACAGTATGATAACTACAAAATGAAGGCAGTGAGTGAGTCCAAGGATCCACATATTCTCCTGAAATAGGAAGAGCAAGGAAGAATAGAGTAAAAGATGAGGTATAAGAGAGAAGATAAGAATAACCGAGATAGGGGCACCTGGGTGGCTCAGTGGGTTAAAGCCTCTGCCTTCGGCTCAGGTCATGATCTCAGTGTCCTGGGATCGAGCCTCAAGTCGGGCTCTCTGCTCAGTGGGAGGGAGCCTGCTTCCTCCTCTCTCTCTGCCTGCCTCTCTGCCTTCTTGTGATCTCTGTCTGTCAAATAAATAAACAAAATCTAAAAAAAAAAAAAAAAAAAGTATAACCGAGATGTAATAGCCAAGAATAAGAGGACCAGGGGTAGAGTTGGGGACCTGAAGAAATAAGGGAGTTTTAAACCATTACCATGGGGAATAGGAAAGGAGTCAACTCAGAATTAGTTAAAGTGGCCATTCTCAACCTGGTGCACAATAGAATCACCCCTATTAAAAAAAAAACAAAAACAAAAAACCAATGCTTGTTCCCAGTCCGAGTTTCTGATTCAGCTGATCATGTTGATGGAGTTCAGTCACTGATGGTTTCAGAAAGCTCCCAAGTGATCCTAATGTGAGCTGGGATTGAGCAACACTGGAATATTGCTGACTAGTACTGAGGGGCTCATGCCCGTCCTGCTTCAGTCGATTTCTCACTGTTACTTACTCTCATATTCATTTATTTGTTCATTCAGTAATGCTTATTGAGCACCCATTATGTGTCAGGCACTCCCTAGGCAGAGGAAAAGTCATCTTACTGCTTTAGTAATTAGTTCCTTCCCATTTTGGCACTCATATTGTGGATTAAGTCCTTTTCATTAATAATAATAATAATAATAATTTTTACTATTATTATTTGACAGAGTGAGAAAGAGAGCATAAGCAGGGGGGTGGGGTGGGGAGGAGCTGAGGCAGAGGGAAAAGCAGACTCCCCGCTGAGCAAGGAGCCTGATGTGGGACTCGATACCTGGATTGTGAGGTCATGACCTGAGCTGAAGGGAGTTACTTAACCGACTCAGGTGTCCCATGATTAAATCCTTCTTTAAAAATGTAGTAGGAGTGTGCCTGGGTAGTCAGTTGGTTAAATGTCTGCCTTCAGCTCAGGTCCTGATCCCAGGATCCTGGGATTGAGTCCCACGTCTGGCTCCCTGCTCAGTGAAGAGTCTGCTTCTCCCTATGCCCTTCCCCACTCCATACTCTCCCCCCAGCCCCCGTCATGCTCTCTTTCTCTCACAAAAATAAAAATAAGTAAAATCTTTTTAAAAAATGCAATAGGAGAGGGGAACCTGGGTGGCTCAGTCGGTTAAGCGTCCAACTCTTGGTTTTCAGCTCAGGTCATGACCTCAGGATCATGAGATCAAGCCCTGTGTAAGACATCATGCTAAGTGTGCACCTTGTTTAAGATTCTCTCTCCTTCTCCCTCTGCCCCTCTGCCATTCAGGATCACATGCCCAAACTCTCTCTCTCTCAAAAAAAAAAAAAAAAAAAAAAAAAAAACCTAATAGAAGATATTTGAAAGCTTACTAAATATTATTGAAACTTTACATGCTTACATGTGGTAGGCCCTGTCCTTGTTATGCCCTGCATTTTATGAATGAAGGAAATAAGCCACAGAAAAGTGAAGTAGATTGCCTAAGGTCACAAGGCTAGTAGCTGGCAGAGCTGAGAGGCTCTAGAGGGATGTCCTTAACCACAAAGCAGTACACTCTGTCTGCTCTACCTGTCTGTGCTGAGTCCAAAGCCAGTGCTTCTTAAATAGATGTCTTGAACCCTCAGAAATGCTGAAAATATGAAAATACTATAAGCCAGATATAGTTAAAGTGATGGAGGGTATCTTGTCCTAAATGAATGCATTTCACTGGCCAGTATACAGTCATATGGCTACATCTTTTTAATTTTTTTTTTTGAGCTTTTATGCGTTTCTTTTTATTTGCATACAATAAAATTTACTCTTTTTGGTGTCCACATCTATAACACGTGGCTACATCTTGCTGTTGGTGAGGCTAAGAAATGAAGTCTGACTGTGTGTAGGAAGAGACAGAAGGATAAGTGAACACCTAGGCAGTCTTTGACATAGTCTCATCTGATGAAGTAGAAGTTTTATATTTACTTTATGCAAACGTGTTGTCTTTTTTCTTCATAAGTTATAAACTTAGACACTTATTTAAAAAGTGCTTCTCTATCTTCTCCATATCTAAAGATATGCTATATTCTTTTCCAAAAGATTTCAAGTTTTGACTTACATAGTTAAATCTATAATCTACTTGGCATCAATTTTGATGTCTGGTTTGAGGTAAGGATTATATTTCTTCTCTTTTATGTCTGGTGTTTTGGAATTTCATGATGCTGTTTTTTTTTGTCTAGCTTTTTTCTTTTGTGCTAATTTCTCTCAACCTGAAAGTTCATGGTCTTCGAGCTCTGGGAGAATTTCTTTAGTTCTTTTTTTTCAGTAATTTTATGCTCTCTGCTTTTTCTTTCTGGAACTCCCATCAGATATTTGACCTGGATTGATATTTTATATATTTTATCTTTTCTCTTGTGCTAGCCATCTTTTTTATTTTACATTTTGGTGTGTGGGTACTTAATTATCATCCTTAATTTAATAGTAATCATTGTCATTTTACACAGCATGCAATGACAAAAACCATTAAAAAAACCTGATGTCACCATTTTGGCTGAGGTGACAACCATATTGTAAGCCAACAAGTGTTCTGACACATGTGACTCTTGCCTCACTGGAAGCGTCATCCCTGAGCCTGGAAAACCCAATCTGTGTCATTTCAAGTCCAATGTTCGTGTACCCATGAATCTCTTCCCCTGCTTGTGCTCTCTTGCTCTCTCTCCCTCTCTCTGCCAGGTAAATAAATAAAGTCTTAAAAAATATGTATATATATATACATATTATATGTATACATATACATAATTTTCCAATGGTTCTATTGAATTTTCAATTTTAGCGATTCTATTTTTAATTTTGTAAGAACTCTTGTTCTCTGTTCTTCTTTTTTTTTTCCATAGCATTTTGATGCTGTTTTATGGATGCAATTATCTTCCTTAATCTTTCCAAAGATTAGAGTTCTTTTCAGTTTCCTATCTTTTCTTTATTTACTCTGAGATGCCATTATCTGTTTGTTTTTCTTGGCATCTCTCTATTTTTAAAGGTCTCCCTGTTATTAACACAGAGTGGGGAATGCTTCTGACCTGGGTGGGGCTTACTGCCTGATGGTAGTTGTTTTAGGGTGATTGGCAGAGAGTTGGCTCAAATGCTGGGAAACTTCCAAATGCCATTCTATGGAGGTCTTTTTTTCTGGAGCCATTCACTTTTTTTTCAGATAAGAAACTTCCTAATTCCTGTCTGGAGGAAAAAGGGTCTGGCTACCAGGAAACTGGTCAGGGATGTTTGGGTGCATAACATTCATTGATTAAGTTTTCCAAATGAATCCCACCCTTTGCAGGGATAATAATAGAAATGGAACGCTCTCTTCTATAGCTTATTCTGTGTCAGATACTCATCTAATTGCATTATGCTGTTAACTGCTATAGTAGGTTGTTTTTAAAAAATATTTTATTTATTTATTTGACAGAGAGAAAGACAGTGAGAGAGGAAATATAAGCAGGGAAAGTGGGAGAGGGTGAAGCAGGCTTCCTGCCAAGTAGGGAGCCTGATGTGGGGCTTGATCCCAGGAGGCTGGGATCATGACCTGAGCTGAAGGCAGACACTTAACCACTGAGCCACCCAGGCACCCCAACTGCTATAGTAGTTTAATCCTCCCAGCAAAGCTATGAGGAAACTGAGGCATAGGGAAATTAAGTACCTTGCCTGAGATCACAGAGCTCCTAAGTTGTAAAGTGAGGATTTGAATCCAGGCTTTCTGATGGACACCAGAGTATGTCATGCTGCCTCTGTAGGGAAATGGCATAGGCTGGTGCTAGAGCAATGTTAGTTCTGAGGGTACCATAAGACTGCGAGCTCCAGAAGGCAGGGGTTTTGCCTCTTTTATTCACCACCGTACACCCAAGTCATGGATCAGGGCAGTAAATTTTCAGGAAATGAGTGAACTTGTAGCACCTTTCCCACAGAAAAGGCACTTACCTCTCTTGAGAGTGGGCTCACTGTTGGAGGGTGTGGTATGTGCCATTAGTAAGGCCCTCTGTGTTTTTTTTTTTTGTTGCTAAAACTCATTTTTCCTATTTTGTCAGGAAAAGAAAGTAGATCTGAGGTTGAAGGGGAGGTGGTCCGAGGCACATTTCTTCAGTAGAACTCTGTCGTCCCCTCCAAGGGTTAGTAACCTCATTCTTTATTCAAAAACAGCTACTATTACTTGGGAAGTGAATTTATTAAACTTTTCTTAATATTGTATGCTGGAAACCAACATTTTTATCATTAGTTATCATCTGAAGTTCAAGACAACCCCTAGCCCCCACCATTTCTATTAGAAAACAAAACAAAACGCAAGACCAAGGCTTGATTTTTATATATGCAACCAGATTGTAAGCCAACAATTACAATTTCTGACAGAATTACAATTCTGTCAGAACGAAGGCTCCTACCATTCTTTTCCTTACAGAATGGCTTTAATTTTACAGTGATTATTTAAAGCTTGAATTTTCTGAAAGGGGGTGAACTGAAAGCAATGGCATACATAGGCTTTATACCAGCTTGAGTGAAAAAAAGCCTGGGTCTTATTTCAAGGATTTATTGCTGTTTTGACGATGTACTATCTTTTTTACTGAAATGTTTTTGTAAAAATGGGCCTATGCATAATCAGGATCTGAAGTTTTATTGCCAATGTCACTGATATTTATGGTAGTTTGTGGAGTAGAAATGATTCATTTTGTTTAGACCGCTTGTTTGCAATTCCAAACTTCTCAATGGCTTATGGTTAAGGAAAATAGTTTTGTGGATTTTCTTTGTTTGAGAAGGAAGGCCATCTTAGTCAGTTCTGCCTGCCATAACAGAATACCATAGACTGGGTGGCTTATAACAACAGACATTTATTTCTTACAGTTCTGGGGGCTGGGAAATGTAAGATCACAGTGCTGGCAGATTAGGTTTTTGGTCAGAGTTCTCTGCCTAGTTCATAGACAGCTGTCTTCTTCTTGTGTCCTCACACAGCAGGGGGGTAAGAGAACTCTCTGGGTCCCTTTTATACAGGACTAATCTTATGCATGAAGGATCCACTCTCATGACCTACTCACCTCCCAAAGGCTCTGCCTCCTAATACCATTGTACTGGGGGTCAGGATTTCAACATATAAACTTTGAGGGGGAGATATAATCATTCTATCCATACCTATGGCTCCTATAATCGTTTTTCTAAAATTAAACAGAACAATTGACTGGAAGAAAATATATTAGAAAGGTGAAAAGGAGTAATTTCTTGAAAGAAATTAGCCACTCTCAGGAGTTACTTGGCTGTTAAGTCACAGAAATCTGTTCTATCTATGTTAAGCAAAATAGGAACATTCATAGAAGATTATGGAAGCCAAGGACAGAATACAAAGAATGATTTGAACCAGGAACTGGAAAGTTGGAGCCTGAGATTTCCCTCCCACCCTCCTATACCCTCACTCTGTTCCTTCTCTCCTTCTTCCTTCCTCAAGACTTTCCAGTGCCAAGCACTGTGGATACAGTGGAGAAATAGTCAGATGAGAGCTCAGAGGCACAGAGAATGTATGCTACAGACCACATATCCTTGTAGGAGGAGATAGACAATAGTCCAACAAAAATAAGATTCTTGTAAATAAGGTGACCATAAAATCTGTTGCCCACATTTGAGAGCCAGCAAGTTTCTATTAATAGCCACACTTGACAATAAGTGTAAACCTGACCAGGGCACACCGGAAATGTCATGGGCAAAGGACTATGGAGAGAATTACAAGAGGGTAATGTGGTAATGACTGCATGGCTACTTGAGACTGGTGACAAGAGATGTTCTATGTAAGCTGAGACCTCAATGACAAGAAGGAGCCAAGCATAGGAAGATGACAGGGATGAGCCTTCTAGGCAGAGAGATCAACTAAGGGCTCTTGGGGAGGAACAGACATGGGGCATTTGCAGAACACAAAGAAGGCCAGTGTGGTTGGCATGCAGTGGACAGAGAGAGCCTGGCTGGCAGAGGTCATGTAAGGTCGAATCTTATGGACATTAATAAAGAGTTTGGCTTTGTTTATACAAAGCATGATGGGAAGCCACTGGAAGGTTTTCAGCAAGGAAGGGACGTGATCTGCTTTACCTTTATAAAGAGCGCCCTATAATGTTATGTAGTTAGGGTTCTTAAACCAATTGTTTGCAATTTTTATTGATCTTTCCCTGGATATAGTTATTTCTTTTAAAGTTCCTATTTTGGGGGCGCCTGGGTGGCTCAGTGGGTTAAGCCTCTGCCTTCGGCTCAGGTCATGATCCCAGGGTGCTGGAATCAAGCCCCGCATTGGGCTCTCTGCTCAGGGAGTCTGCTTCCTCCTCTCTCTCTGCCTTCCTCTCTGACTACTTGTGATCTCTGTCTGTCAAATAAATAAATAAAATCTTTAAAAAATATAAGTTCCTATTTTTAAAAAAATATTTTATTTAATTTTTTATTTGACAAAGGGAGATCACAAGTAGGCAGAGAGGCAGGCAGAGAGAGAGAGGAGGAAGCAGGCTCCTTGCTGAGCAGAGAGCCTGATGCGGGACTCGATCCCAGGACCCTGGGATCATGACCTGAGCTGAAGGCAGGGGCTTAACCCACTGAGCCACCCAGGCGCCTATAAGTTCCTATTTTGAAGGATGCAAACATAGGTAAAACTGTATCATTATGTATCAAATGATATGATATCTGAGATTTTCCTTAAAATTAGAGGTTAGATGAAACAGTATTGGCTGTGATTGAATACTTGTTGAACTGGGGCTTGATTTACTATTATTTCTACTTTGTACAGGTTTGAAGTTTGTTTGCTTGTTTTTTTTTTTTTTTTAAATAATGCAATATTTTAAAAAAAAAAAGGCTCAGTCTGGCTCTAGCTGTATGGAGATTGTATTGTGGAGACAGGGGGACCAGCCGGTTAGTCTAGAAGAGCCCACCTGGTATCTGGTGGCAGATGGGTTAGGCTGGTTATAGTGTGGACACAGAGAAGGGACTGGATTGGGAATGGGACCAGATATGTTTTGTAGCTAGAGCCAACACTACATACTGTACTGGCAGTGTGGTGAGGAAATGAGAAGATCCCATGGTAACTCTTTGAATTTTAGCCTGGCAACCAGTTGGATTAAGATGCTGTTGGCCAAAAAAGGGAAGATGAAGGAGGAGCCTGTTGGAGTGGGGAAGGAGGAAAACTTCTCTTGACCACGTGATGGTTCACATCAGACACTCCCATGGAAACGTCCAGTGGGAAGCCTGACATTGTGCTGAGAGGACAGGGATGTCCTCTTAGGAGCCACTTCAGGTGCTCTCAGACTCACCGGACCCATGAGCCTCTGCTTATTTGTTTTGTCTCTTTTGTGCTTGGGCTCCCACTGACTTTTGTACTGGTGCACCCTGACAAAGGCCTGTTTTCCAGGTGTCTCTCATCTTCCACGCTGGGGATTCCCTGCTGATGCCGACCTGCCCAGTGCCTGTGTAAAGCAACTGGGAAGTGAGGAGGAATCAACACCTCATGGAGAAAACCTTTGGCCAAGGGGGAATGGGAGTCAGTGGATAACTTCTTCTCTCTTCCTCTCTCTGGAGCCAGTCCTAAATGCATTCCCTCATGTGGCCTGTCAGAAGATGGTTCTGGGAGAGGGAGCAACCGGTCATGCTTGATTCCAAGCAGAAGCCAGCTCTATAATGCACCCCTGTAGTGGTTTTCCTCCCTTCCCTGCCTCACTCTCCTTTCCTCGACGTCCTTCTAGGTCCTATCAGCCATGGTAGAGAGGTGCATCTTGGGTGAGGCACAGTGGTCCTTTGCACAAGGATACGCAAAGACAAGTATATGCACCTTGGGAAGTAACCCCAGCCTCACATTCTGGACTTTCTGCCCAGTAAAAGCACTGAAGAACAGGTTGGATGCTTTTGGCTAAGCTGATGTTTTATTTGTTCATTCGTTTCTTGGGATATCCTTGCTAAAGGCATAGCAATTGTAGTCAGACTGTGTTCTGAGTTTTAGTTTGGGACATTTGCTCTCTATAGCTGCTGGGAAACATCTTTTTTTATTAGACCAAATCATCTCGATGTGTTTGTGTAGGAGGAAATTCAAATAGAGGTAGAATGTGTAGGTTCTTCCTGCTAGTAGTATTTTGGCTCCTGGCCCTTGCTGGATGTAGGAGGAGTAATATTTTTTTCTGTTGGGGAGGAGTCTTGTGTAGTGATTTGCTCCCAGGAGCAGATGAGCCCATGGCCCATTTAGGGGAATGTTCTGGGAGGCACTTTTGGAGTTGTGCTCCTGAAAGTATGGGGGCAGAGGAGTTCAGAGCTTAATGAATCAGTGTTTTGGCCTTTATGACTATTTGCAAGTCTCTGTGCCATTGTATTGTTCATGGTGGCCATGTTATTCCTACAGCCAGGCAGAAAAGTATCTTGGTTGGGAGCTTGGGCCTCTAGCCAGATCTGGTTTAGGTCTCCACTCTACTATTTACTAGTTGAGTGATCACGGGATATTATTAATATATACTTTCTTTATGTGGTTCTTGGTGAGAGGAAATGTATGAAAAGCATTCAACAAGAAGCCTAGCACAAAGTAGACATGGCAAAAACAATAATAGTTTAATATCTAGAAGGACCTATTGGCATAAAATGCTGCTGTTGGTTGCTTAGTGCAGTGTATGGGCTAGAGAAAGAAGACAAAGCTATCTGGTAAATGAGGTAAGATTGGAGAAGAGAGGAGCACCAGGTAGAACATGAGATTATGGGGCTTTAATTAGTGAGACAGATTTTGATTCAAATCTCAAATATACTGCTTTGACTCTTGATGAAATTTTATCACTAAGCCTCAGTTTCCCATCTATAACATGGGAGATAGAGATCCGTAAAACACTAAGTACAAGGCCTGACATGTAGTAGCTATTCACTAAAGGGCTTGATGATTAATAATAGTAGATGGGAATCACTGCTAACACAATAGAGGTAGTGTAGCTGAATGGGACAGAGTGACCTTCTGCCTTCCTGAAATTATACCAAATGAGTCATTATCCACTTTGCAAGGGCAGAGGCTGACTCTACCCTAATCTGAGTCCTGATGATTTCACAAAGGTTGTTAGATTTCACATGACAAGGGCCCTTTTCAAACACATAAGTTAGTACCAACCTTGGACACAAATTTTGGATGCCCCATTTTTCATCTTGCTTTGGACATCTCACCCTCTGTTCAAAGCAGTATATGTTAAATCTTATTTTTTTCCCCCTTAATCTTTTGAATCTGATCGTTCAGCCCTTGATAAAAATCCTTGTGTTGGAGTTTGTTCAAAGTTCATGGGAACAGCATTAGAAAGTATTATACTTGCAAAAATCGCTTATGCGGAATTGATTCACAGGGAAACAATCGGATTAATTTAGAATATGGTATGTTCCACAAGACAACTACCCTGGACTCTTCAAAAAACTTGGAAGACAAAGCAAAACAAAAAGGTCAGGGCTGGAGGTATGTACGTTTAGATTAAAAGAGACTAAATATACATGATAACTAAATGAATGAATATGGGGAGCCCTGCCCATCAAAAAAAAAAGGAAGAAGAAGTAAAAAGCCCAACAATAAAGCATATTATGTATGGGATGACTAGGGAAATGTGATTGTGGACTGTGTATTATATAATATTATTGAATTTACGATACATGTCTTGGGTATGACAATGGTATTGTGGCTATGTAGGAGAATATTCTTGTTTTTTTTAGGCAATACGATGTAAATATTTAGGGGTGAGGTATTATCAGTTCTGCAACTTACTTTCACATGGTTCCTGTAAAAAATATATAAATGTGTACATTTATATCCATAACTTTATAGATGTATAAAGAGAAAGAAAATGTTCTTTGGAGCATTTGGAACATGGACAATGCCAATAACTTTAACCTATACAAGATATTCATAGCTATTCATTAAACTGTTCTTTCAACTTTTCTAAAGCCTTGATAACTTTCAAAATAAAAATTTGGGGAGGGGGGGAAGCATCTGGAAGAAAACCAGCAAGCCAGTCTGCATGTTTTCTTCTGGTGAATGTTTCCTGAGGAGCCCTTGATTTAACCTCACGGACCCTGGTGCTTTTATCCTTTCAGAGACTAAGGGCCCACATGATATATTTAAAGCCATGGACAGTTCTCACCTGGGAAATGCCCAGTTCTTTATAATCCTGCTGCTGAAAATCTGGAGTAGGAGCTAGATGTGGAGAGAGGGCTTGTTCAAAAAAGGAAGCAATAAAACAAACATGCATTTGAGAGGGCAACCACTAAAAACCCCCCAGGAAGTCAAGTCCTTTCAGTTTTCAGTATCTGTGTAAATTTAATAGGAATCTTGTCTGCCTAGGTGATGAAGAATAAGAATTCCAGGGCAAAAATAATTCAGGAATTTTCACCTGAAATTTCTGGGAGAAACCAATATAACTAGGAGAAGGAATTTATTAAGGGCAGATGGATCCTGGGGTCATTCTTCTTAGAGCTTAATTACCGTGTTCTGAAGCATTCTGAGATCTTAATGACTTGACTCCTTCGTATCCACTGGTGTCAAATTTAAAACCAACCACACAAAACGTTGGGGGCAAAAAGTAGTCCAGTAAACAAACTTATTAATAGAAATGAAAGTCCACAGGGAACACAGACACACACAAGTCAGGGGGATATTAAATTCCTGTGATAAGTTAACATGGATTAAGCAAAACTTTTTATAGCACAAGTTCTTAGTATCAAATTTTGAAGCACAGCAACATCTGATAATATAATTATAATATTTATATTAACTATTTCTAATAGGTTGCAAATAATGCTAAAGGGATATTTTGAAGGAAAAGGTTGATTTACTCAATAAATAACTATTGGACACCCATTCTGTTCTGAATTTGGGAGTAAAGCCAGGGACGTATCTTCCTGGAGTCCACTCTCCACCAATGAGGTAGACTTAAATTATTACATGGTAAGTTACAATAGCAGCAAATGCTACAAAAGAGTAGTTTGTTGGTCTCACATTTGGAATAGCCTTAGACTTTGTGGATACTAATAATGACAGAAGAAAATTATCAAATGTAGAACTATTTTAATATATTTAAAGTTTTTCTGAATTTTTTCACTGTACAAAGGCTTTATGGAGGCTTTAATTTTCTAAGATAACTTCTTAAATACTAAAGGTTGGAACTTCTGTTTTCTTGCTTAGGTCACCCACCCCATACTTGCAGAGAGAGTGATTGACGGGGTCTATAGCTATGCCTGTAATGTTGGCAGGAAGGTTGCATGGGACACTACTCACAGTTTTCTATTCCCCCAGCATAGCAGTATGCTCAGTGGTTAAAGATATTAATACTAGTGTTAGATTCTGGAGTTCAAGTCCAGGCTCTGTCACTTGGTAGCTGGGTAGCATGGGCAAGTTACTTAACTCTCTTAAGCCCAGTTTCCTCAGCTGAAAATGAAGATAGTAAAAGTACCACCCTCCTCAACTTATTTTTAATTTTAGCATTCAAAGTAAGATAATGCAGATAAAGCACTTGGCAGAAAATAAGTCCTCAGTAGATTTTAACTATTTTTTTCTTATTTGAAAATCTATTTGGCTTTATTAAGCAATTCCTGAGTCATACAGCATCTCATCTGCAAGTAGAGGGAAGTCCCTAGATTTTAACTATTATACGGTTACTTTAATTTTTATGACTAGAAGGTTGTCTGATCATGACCACTCTGGGCATGCTCACTGGCTTTTTGTTCTTATTTTCCAAGCGGAAGGCAGGCAGATCCCTGATTTCACACCAAATGCATTAATTTTCTAGTCTTGTATACACAGTAATCAAAGTCGGCTTTGCCTGCCCTAGTGGTCAAAAAACATGAAATTTTATCTGTTGTATGAAAACCCAAATTTGACATAGGAAAGAAAGTTTGAGAGTATCAGAGATTAATACAAGAAAGTGAAGGCTTTTAAAAGGCAAGTATGGAAAGTTGAGAATGATCTTTTTCCCTGAAGGAACAGCTGGAATGACCGCAGGTAGATTGGGACACTCATGATAGCAGCTAGTGCCAGCTACTTCTGAGTCCACTGGGGCTTTTTTCCAGCAATTTAGGAAATCCACGTGTTTTTACTTTTGTTTTTTTTTTTTTTTTGATGCTGGACAGTGTGACAGAGATGGCTAATTGCCTCAATATTCATCCCCCCCACTTTTTTTTTTTTTTTTTTTTTTTTGGTTAGAGGACAGTGATTTTTAGTTGGACCTTTGGCTTGTCAGAATATGGACTACATTTCCCAAGCTCCCATGCAGCTAGGCATGTGGTCATGTGACTGAGTTCTAGCCAAAGGGCTGTGAGGAGTGGTGTTCTTGCAAGGAAAGATGTGCTTTCCTTTCTTTTCCTACTCAGCCAGGATGTGGATGTTGTGGTGAGCTACCTGGATCATGCAGATGAGAATAACACCCTAAGAAAGGTGGAAGGAACTCGAGTTTGGACTCTATGGAGCAGCCACATTATATGAGAGAGAATAAATTCTGTTTAAGTCATGGTTACTTGGTCTCCATTACTGCAGATGTGTCTATATCATAAATAATACAGGCAGGAATGAATATGTAAGTAGAAATGTCTTCCCAGCACATCCCCCCCAACCCCAAACTTGTTCTTTCGCCTGGCTTGAATCCTGGGGGGAAAATGCTGGTGTGTGTGTTCGTATGTGTGTGTGTTTTATTTTATTCCCTGTGTGAGAATTCATTCGCTAAATACACACAGTATTTATATTGAGAGTTCCAGGCATTTAATCTTGGGTATACATATATGTATACCTATATATCAATCATAATTCCCATGTTTAATGAACATACAGTCTAGATTGGAAAATCTAATAGTATGAGAAATAATGTATGGCCAAATGAACAAGATAATGGGTATCAGAAAATTTCTGAAAGCCTGGGCTTTCTGAACCCAATGAATTACCTATGAAAATAGAAAGCTAGTCTCCAGAAGGACAACGGATGGGAGTTGACTTCATTTGATTTCCCCGTTGTTTATAGAACACCCTACTCACAGATTTCTTTCAGTTCTGGGCCAGGTTTGCCCCCTCCACGATCTTCCAGTTCTTCTTTAGCACCCTCCTCTTCCCCACCCATATAATGCCCCCCCCCCCCCCAAGCCTGGCCTTCCTTCATCCCTTTGTGGGAGGCAGGCAGCCAGCATCACTGCCTCACTTTCATAGACAGAGCAACTGAGTCATTTTGCTGTTGGTCCTGGACAAAGTTAACCAGTGAGTCATTCTAAAGTCCTAGAACCGGATCCAGATTCTCGTTCCTGGCATCATTTGTAGAACCGAATTAGATGGAAGGTTCAAGAGGATGCTGGCCTTTGAACAGCTCAGAGAGAAGTGCATTTGCGTGTGACTTGGTTAAAAACAAGGATTAATTCTCTCTTGAAACCTGCTGGCCTGAAAAAGAGAGGGGAGAAATGTATCAGTGTAACATCATCGTCATACCAAAAGGATGCTCAACTGCTCTCAAAATGTTCTGCAAGCTCTTTGGTTCATGGCTTCCTGAGTACTAGGCTTTTAAACAGAAAACATATTTGCAGCTGAGGCAATCAATTTTCTTCATCTTATAATAGTCACATATGTGAATTTAGATCTGGGAGGGAACACTTCGTTTCCTTCTTTTCATAAGAGAATCTTTAAAGTATCTAACAACAACAACAAAAATAAATTTTAAAAAGTATCTAACAGATAAAAAATGAGTTTGCTTGTGTATTAAAATTAGTAATACAAGACATTCCAAACACAAGCTGTTCATATTTAGTAGGGAGATGCTTTTTATGTACCCTTGTCTGCATAGCTTAGCATTTCCTAAAATTTCTCCTTTGCTCGTGTCTTTCTTTGCATCACACGTAACCCCATTTCTTCATCATTTCACCCACCCTCCTAGCCAACTCGATGAGAGGCTACAGGCTGTAGCTCCAGATTTGAAAGTAGCAAGAGTGTCAGTTTGAAGGCAAGTTACAGCTTTTGTATATTAAATTTAGTGACTCTATCCTTTGTTTCATAGCTATAGGAAAAGGGGACATTTTGGAAAGCACAGATAGGCTTTCTTCCAGGGAATCCAGGAACCCTTACAACTGTCTTTCTTAAAATTGTCATCTGTAACAACTCTTTGGACTCTACCCAGACACCCTGAGTTAGGGTGTGCAAAAATGGGTCGTGGGATTCTGTGCTTGAACAAGCTTCCCACGTGGTTCTTACATCCACTAACAGTTCGAGAGTCTCTGCTCTGAGGAGTCTGTGGATGGTCATTAGGGGCTCTATGAAGCCCCTTCATATGTGTACAAAGTGTGGTGTGAGTATTCATGTGCATTTTTCTAAAGGAGAGTCTCAAAGGGGTTCCTTGACCCCAGAAAATGTTACATCCCCAAATGGCCAATAAACATAGGAAAAAAGTCCTATCTCACTTATTAGCGAACAGGAACTAAAAATATATTAGTGGACAGATTGAAAAATTTGACACAGTGTTAGGCAAAGATCTAGAAAAGTAGGGATTCTCATACATTGATTATAAGAACTAATGGTTACAGACATTTTGGGGAGCAATTTGACAATAGCTAGCAAAATTTAAAATGCATTCTCCTTACAACCCACTTTTCATTAAGTACAAACTTGTGAATGTATGAATATGATGAAGCATATTCCATGGGGTATTCTTTATAGTTGCAAAAAATTGGAAATAAACAAAATATAGTATAATTAATGTTCAGTTACTATAAAGTGATTACAAGGAATGATCTAAATCCACATATTAATAATTAGTAAAATAGGGGTGCCTGGGTGGCTTAGCCAGTTAAGTGTCTTGTCTGCCTTTAGCTAAGGTGATGATCCCGGGGCCCTCATCTGGCTCCTTGGCAGCAGAAAGTCTGCTTCTCCCTCTTCCTCCCCCCGCCACTCTGTAACCCCCCCTTATGTGCTGTCTCTGCTCACTCTCGTAAATCAATCAATCGATCAATCAATCTTTAAAACAGTTTGGAAAATCATGGTTAATACATGTTTACTGGCACAGTTCTATGAGTTTTACATATATTAACAGAAAGTCTGGATCCCAAGACATAGTATTGAGTGGAAAGAGCACATCATGAAATGACACGCACCGTGATGTTACTTATGTCTGAAAGTACAGAAGAATACCTACCTTACGTGGCTTATCGATACTCGTGTAGTAAAAATATGAAAACATGAATTTCCCAAATAGACACAAAATTTTCTCTAATTGTGGTCCAGGGTGGCACTAAGGAGGGCTTATAAGACTGTAGGCATTTCAGTCTGCTTCAATTTACCAGCTATGTCATTTTCAAAAGACCCATAATTAACAAACACTTACACAGTACTGTGCTCTCATGACCCATCTGCAAGGTGTGATGACTAATTTTACATGCCCACTTAACTGGGCTACAGGGTATCCAGATAGCTGGCAAAATGTTATTTCTGGGTGTGTCTGTGAGGATGTTTCTGGAAGAGATTAGCCTTTGAATCAGGAGACTGAATGAAGATCTCCTTATCCTATGCAAGTAAGCGTCATCCAATCCATTCAGGGTCCACTGAGAGCAAAAGGGCAGAAGAAGGGCAAATTTGCTCTTTGCTTGAGGTGAAACATCTTCTTCTGCCCTCCGACATTTGTGCCCCTTGTTCTTGGGCTTTTGGATTCATACCAGGACTTAACACTGTTGGCCCCAACTTTCAGATCTCAGAATTCATGATAATTAGGGAATAGAGGGCTTGAGGTTGCCAGGCATGTGCCTTAAATTTAAAATTAAGGAAATTGGGAGAACTCAGAATATGCAGTTTTGATTCAACAAAGGCAAGTATCTTACCCTCCCTCCCCACCCCACTCCATATTTAAGAAAAAAAAAAAAAAAAAAAATGGAGGCAGGGGGAAAACCTAGGGGGGGAAAATTGCTTATGTCTACTCAGGTAATTCTCCTTTTAGGCACATTTCAAATTTAGAGCTCTTTACCTCCAACTTCTCTATCCTCTTTGTCAACAGGATCAAGTGGACATACAAGGACCTGCTCCTCCCCAAACCCCCCACACATGGATTCATCATCCTCATTTTTGTGCTACCGACCTTTGCACATGCCACTTCCTTTGCCTGGAAAGGATTTTCTGATTCTGGTTGCTTGGCAAAGCCCAGTCCTCCTTCAAGAACCAACTCCAAGGTCACCTCCTCTCTGAAGCATCCCCTGAAAGAGGATTGGCTCTGTCATCTCTACACTCATTCACCCACACGTGCTTATTGAGTGCTGTCCCTGCCCTTCAGCCAAGACCACCAGGGACATGCCAGCAGTGAAACAAGGTGGGTCTGTTTTTCATTGTCAGAGGGAAACATACTCCATGGGGCATCTCCATAACAGAACGTTATGGAGAACGTATTATAAGATTTGGGCTTTGCTTGGTTGATTTGGGGAGGGCCTAAGAAATCAAGAATCTGCTCTAGATGGGAAACCGCCAGAGAGCAAGGACAATTCTATGATTGGATTTTATGGGGGGACCTTGATTTTGTCTTTGCATAGACAGACTTATGCAGTGAGCTTGTTTTGTTGCATTTTATCATAGTTCAGAGTAAGTTTATCTGAGATTGGTGTCCTTAAAGACTGTTTCTGCGCAGCAGGAGAACAAAATGGCCTGGTTATGAGCGTCAGACCAGCTTGTGTTACTATTAGGGTCCAGCTGTGATTATTTGTGGGTGTTGGGGGCTGTGTTCTTTTTTCTTAGCACCTACAGTACAGCCTTTGTTGGATCAAGATATTGCCTGTGTGTCTTTTATATCACTCAGGATGTTGTATTGTGTAGTAGACAGTGCTGGTGGTATTCCTTAGGATCCATTCAAACCCTCCCCCACAGCGGGGCAGGCTTTAGTGAGGACTCTTGATTTGTCAAGAGTACCCCAGTGACTGGTTATGAGATGGGCACTGGAGCTGGTATTCCCTGGAAATAGACACTGAGATTTGGATGCAGAAGAGTTAGTGGGGAAGGGGCACAGGCAGCATGTAACAGAGAGAGGGAAATCCAGTGGAGCAGTGGGAGAGGTTCACCTGTTGTATGTTTGCAACAAAGGCTGCCTCTGATCCTCTAGGGGCGCTCTGGATCTGGGATGTCCCTTCTGAGAAGTCTGAGAGGTCTGAATTGAGGCAGGGCCAGGCTCTTGTACCCACTCACTGACCAGCCATTAGAGGCAGTTTCTTCCCAAAAGGGGCAGACAGCTCCTTTCAGCTAGGGCAATGCCTGCAGAGGAACTCACTTATGAACCATCACCAGTGATCACTCCTAGCAGTACGGGATGACAGCATCCATCCTGAAAGAGAAATCTGGTTGGTGTAGCCACTAAAATGGACTAACAGAAACAAGCTATATTCTTGTCTTATGTGGTTTTGGTGACAGTTCTATCCAACAAGGAATACTTGGTGGGTGAAGTGAAGAGCCTTGGGAGGCAGATAGTGTTCCTTATTTAAACACATTTCCAAGGCCAAGCCAGTTGGGGGTAACATTTTTTGGGTGCAGTGATTATTTCCAGGGAGGTCAGAAAGTTCTTGATGGTTAAGGAAAGAGAAGCTTGTTCTCCTCCATTAGACACCGGCAAGAGAGTGTATAGTTGCTAGTTGGCTCCTGAGGGCAAAACTGGCATATGGAATGGAAGAATTAAGAAACTTGTGGCAAAATGAAGGTGGCAACAGTGTGCTGGAGAGAGCCTGTGTCAGACTGCAGGTGACTATGCACATCTCTTTCTAGTCTGTGTTCAGTGACCATATGCTGGTGGCCTGAAATAGGTGTGGCGGGATACTGACAACATGGAAATGGGCGAACACTACAGATCAAGGCTTTGTTCTCCAGAGAGTCAGTTGTTACATACTTTCCAGCAAACCACTGGTAGATACTTAATCAAGCCATGCCTGAAGTCTGTCTAACCTCCAGACCTTTTGTTTACATGAGTCAATAGAGTTTCTCTATCATATAAGATATTTTGACTCCCAATTGCTACATTGTATTGTAATTTATCTGTTTGCCAATTGGTTTTCTCCAATAAGCTGAAAGCTTCCTGAAAGTCAGGGCACAGATTTGTCTGTAACTTTTCAGTGCCTAGAACATAGTCAGCCTCCCACATACACTGAATATACAAAATAGAATGATCCTTGAGCTGAAGAGTACGGAGCAAGCTTTGATAAAAAGGAAATGGTGACATTTAAGATGAGTGACATTACAGATGTTCAAACTAGTCCATTTTGCTGCCTAAAGAAATTACACTCCAGAGTTGAGGGAATCATGACAAGTTGTGTTTATGGGAGAGAAGATGATAGACAAGATAGACCAATGCCCATCTGATTTTTTTAAAAAAGAGGAAGGTAAGTTCTGCAGGTGGTATAGTTTCTTGATTATCTCACATTAATATGCTCATTAATAGCAACAAAAAAGTATAAAAATAGTCAAGGCTTTGCATGATATGCCATGACTGTGAATTAAATGTAACAGGGATAAAGGGGAGGAACTGTATTTGCATCCAGAGCACCAATGGCACATTTTCAGGGTGTGACATGGCTTAGCAATAATATGTGTGACAAAGGCAGAGAGATTTTATTTGAAAATAAATCTGGTTTGAGTCACCTATGTGATGTGACCACGAAGAAGGCCACTGCAGTCCTGGGTTACATTAAATTAAGCTTTGTTTGGTCTTGTGACTTAGTGAGTGGTGTGCAAGTCTTATCTGATGACCTAAACAGAAACAGATCCAGCCTGAACACCACAGTGAAAAATTACTTGTTCTTCCTCCCTCAAACCTGGCAGAGTCTTATTGAGAAACCAGTGTGTGTGATTCAGTCAAGGGTAGTACCTGCTTATGAATCACATTTGTGGCTGCAGGGAGAGTAAGGTCCACCCGGGTCAAGTGACCTGTCTGTCTTTTCATGTGCCATTACCACGCTGTATTAATTTTAGAGACATTGTGCTGCATGACTATCTGATAGATCCAGTCCTCCTGCATAGCTCCTCCTATTTAGTGTTTCTGAGAAGATTTTTGATGGTGTTGATGATCTATAGGCTCTTGCCCTCTCTGACATGTATCTTCCCATTTCACACCAGTGGAATGTGTGTGCGTATGAGGAAAAGGAAACTGTGCTCTGGGCATTCAGCTCAGTCTCTCTCTCCCTGCTGCAGTGGTCTTCTCTTTCCAGGAGACTCGGTGAACATGGGCTCTGCTGACAGACAGCCACAGTCCGACGTCTATTCTTGGCTCAACTGCTCATCATTGCGATCCTGGACAAGTTCCCGAGAATCCCTAAGCCGCAGTTTCCTCATCTATAGAGTGGGCAAAATGATGCCTTCCACAGAGTGAGGATGAAGGGAAATGATACGCAGAGCAGAAAGCACTTAGCCCAGAGCCTGGCACAGAGAAGGGTCTCCACAGGTGGCAGCCATGTTTGCTGGTGCGCCTGTAGCAGATGTTGCTTTGCTATTATGGTTCCTGTTATCATTATCATCAGCAACTCCTTTATTTCTTTCCTTCCAATTTATGCATTTGAACAGGGGAAAAAAGACCTCTCTGTTTTACCTAACCTTTCCTTAGAATCTTGCTTTTCCTTATAGTGGGAAGGCAGGCCAGCTGACTGCAGTGATGTCCGCATTGTGACTTTGTCACCATAGAAATCACAGATCTTTTCATATCACCCAATAGCTGTTGCAGACATCTCAAAACACCTCCTGTCGCTCTTTGAAATGACGGTAGGGTAGTCATTTGACCCTTCATCAGATCTCAGTACTTAAAGCATTGATGTAGGAGTACAAATAGGGCCATGACATACTATTTAAATATTTGATAACCATAGCAATGTAGTTGTTCCCTTTTATGGTTTTATGTATTTAAGGATTTTATTTTATTTATTTATTTGACACAGAGAGAGAGATCACAAGTAGGCAGAGAGGCAGGCGGGGGGTGGGGGGGGGAAGCAGGCTCCCCACCGAACAGAGAGCCTGATGTGGGGCTCGATCCCAGGACCCTGAGATCATGACCTGAGCTGAAGGCAGAGGCTTTAACCCACGGAGCCACCCAGGTGCCCCATATAGTTTTATGTATTTAAAACGTGATTCTGAGAAGGTATCTGTAGGCTTGACCAGCCTGTCAGCAGGAGCCATGGCGTATAAAGGGCTAAGTGCTCCTGTGGGGGTGCCATGTTGCCTCTTCTGGCTGGTCTGCTCAGTTGGTTAAAGAGCAGTGAGGGTCATAGGGGCTCTTGTAGGTCAATTCACCTCACTTCATTCTATTCCTCAGCCCCAGAGACTGGGCAGCAGGTCCAGAGACACAAAAGGGGGTGAGACCCACCAGAACACACCCACCTCTTTGGCAGGTAACAGGATGCCCTGTGGATGGCGGATAAGGCTTGGCATAGCATTCTGGGAGGGTTGAGCCATTCGGATAGGAAAGCTGATAGGGGGCAAAACATAATAAAGGCAGAAATGAATTGCTTGTAACTGATGGTGGGCGCTGTGACTGATCAGCAGTTCTTTATTCTGTCTCTCTCAGTCCCGGCCTTTTGTTCTACGTCAGTAAGACTCTGCACTTCCTATTCCTTTCCATCCTCATTCCCACTCATTTCTCTTTCTCCATCTTGTCTCTGCTTCTCTCTCTTTCTTTCTCTCATTTTCCTCCTTCTCTAATTCCCTTTCCCCCACTTCTTTAGGAAAGAAGAGGTAGAAAATTCTGAGTTTAGTCTTGGGCACATAGTGGACATTCTTTTCCATGCTGACCTCATGTTCTTGACACTGACACTTGTTGGCTTTGAGCCTGTGCTCACGCCCCTTACTGTCCTCACACACGCATGTGCACGTGGCACACACATACATACACGTACACGCTCTCCCTCTCCTTCTCTCTGACACATACTCACACCTCAGAAAGATTATATTGATAATACCCTAGGGTATTTCCAAATGCCAGTATTCATTTTGGGAGCACACTTGTCTCTCTTGCTTGGAACAGACTGGATTTTCCACTGGCTCAGAGTTTTGAAGTTCTTCCGGCTGACGGAGGAGTGAGAGACTCCAGGGGACCAGCCATATGTCAGACCGCTATCAACTTTCTGCTCAGAGGGTCGTGCTTACTAGAGCAGAACATTTGTTGAAAGATTTGCAGCCACATTTGGCCCAAGCAGCTCTTGTTGTTCTTCTAAAATAAAACTTGCTGGGGAAAGGGGCTTCTATTGCGGAGAGACCAGGTGTCGAGTGAGAATAGACCCTACCAGGCTGACCGGGCCATCAGAAATAGATGTTTCTGAAGCCCAGAGAAAGGAAGGTTTTAAAACCAACCTATCCCCAAAGGACAAATAAGTCTCACTCAGTGTCAGTAAATTAACTGGAATTCACTTTCAATTTGGAGTGGCAGCTGAAGCCTCTTATTTCTCAAAACTGGACTCAAGGCTGCCTTTATGCATAGGCAGACTTGAGCAGTTCCTCTCATATTCCTTGAATTTAGCTGTTCCATGAAATATCCTTAAAGGAGTTCAAAAACAGCCATTCCACATTAGAGCTATGGCTTGAAATCCTCATCCTGTGAGAGTTGACTCACTGACTTTAATTCACACTAAAGTGTGAATGACTAACCCAAGATCCTTCCTTTCCTTTCTTGCAGACAATTAAATAAGAAATATGGGTAAGAAACAGAGAAGGGGGGAGAGTCAGAGAGAAAGAGGGGAAGGGGGAGAGAGAGAGAGGCAGACGTTAGAGATGAAATGAATGGAAGGACATAGAAAAATAGGACACTGGAGTTTTTACGACTATAAATTTTTAACTTTATAACTTTATGGAATTTATAACTTATATGCTCAGAGTTTGTCCCAATTAATTTTCAGGAGGCAATTGCTTAGTTTAATTATGGATAAGTTTTTAACACTCACTTTTTAAAAATTAACATATGATATATTATTTGCCCCAAGGGTACAGGTCTGTGAATTACCAGTCTTGCACAATTCATAGCACTTACCACAGCACATACCCTCCCCAATGTCCATAACCCAGCCACCCTATCCCTAACCCCCCACCCCCAGCAACCCTCAGTTTGTTTCATGAGATTAAGCGTCTCCTATGGTTTGTCTCCCTCCCGATCCCATCTTGTTTCATTTTTTCCTTCCCTACCCTCCATAACCCCCTGCCCTGACTCTCAAATTCCTCATATCAGTGAGATCATATGATAATTGTCTTTCTCTGATTGACTTATTTCACTCAGCATAATACCCTCTCGTTCCATCCACATCATTGCAAATGGCAAGATTTTGTTTCTTTTGATGGCCGCATAGTATTCCTGTGTGTGTGTGTGTGTGTGTGTGTGTGTGTGTGTGTGTGTGTACCACATCTTCTTTATCCATTCATCTGCTGATGGACATCTGGGCTCTTTCCTTAGTTTGGCTATTGTGGACATTGCTGCTATAAACATTTGGGTGCATGTGCCCCTTTGGACCACTATATTTGTATCTTTAGGGTAAATATCCAGTAGTGTGATTGCTGGGTCATAGGGTAGCTCTATTTTCAACTTTTTGATGGACAGCCATGCTGTTTTCCAGAGTGGCTGCACCAGCTTGCATTCCCACCAACAGTGTAGGAGGGTTCCCCTTTCTCCTCATCCTCGCCAACATCTGTCATTTCCTGACTTGTTAATTTTAGCCATTTTGAGTGGTGTGAGGTGGTATCTCATTGTGGTTTTGATTTGTATTTCCCTGAAGCCGAGAGATGTTGAGCACTTTTTCATGTGTCTGTTGGCCATCTGGATGTCTGCTTCACAGAAATGTCTATTCATGTCTTTTGCCCATTTCTTGATTGGATTATTTGTTCTCTGGGTGTTGAGTTTGATATGTTCTTTATGGATTTTGGATACTAGCCCTTAATCTGATCTGTCATTTGCAAATATCTTCTCCCATTCTGTCAGTTGTCTTTTGGTTTTGTTGACTGTTTCCTTTGCTGTGCAAAAGTTTTTGATCATGATGTAGCACTCACTTTCAAACTGGACTTTATATTCATTGATTTTCTTAGCCTCTCATATGAGAAGCTCTTTTAGTGGGTAAAATGGGAGGGTAGCAAGAGAGAGGAGAAGGCACTGAACCGGATCAGAACCATTGGTCAGGGGATGATGTTTCATCACCTTCCATGTCATTTCATCAGCTATCATTTCAAACCAGTTAAAATGCTCTTCCCTTCTGCTTCACAGTAAACCAATCTAGGGAGAATTCTTTCACTTCCCCAAATCATCATTCTTTAAGTGGAATTTTTTTGAACCATTTGATGTTGATTTCTAGTCTGCATTCCATTTGGTTCCTATATGGGTTGCTAAGCAAAAAGGCATAATACGTCACATGTTCCCCATATAAATGTCACCTGACAGTAGCCATTCAGTGATCTCCGGGTCAAAAGAAGGGTCACCACCAGCAGAGAAGTATCACTTCTGACACAGGATGTGCTGTATTCCACGTACACGTATTGCATTCATTAAGCAGTTTGTGGAGGTTTTCAGGAACTTGTGAGCAGGCTCTGTGTCAGCTTTGCAGGGAAAGTCACTTTGTACTCAGCCCAGCTTCTTAGCTACCCATGCAAGAAGGTCAAAGACATGGAAGAGGAGGAGATGGGCTCCAGGGCACCCTCTGCCTTGAGAAGCTTCTCCCTCTGACATCTGGAAGTGGTTAAGTTCAAGGTTGCTACCTTCAGACAGAGACTGGAGAGAAGTTGTCTTCAGATTCCTCTCCCTTTGGGAGGACAGTGAGTGAGACCAGCCTCAGAGTCCCTTTCCATTAAGTTGTTGGGTAGAAGTTGGTCAGAAATGTCTGTCTGATTAATTCCTAATCTTTCTGACTTTCAAGATAAAACTGCAACAGTTTAGTACTGTCAACTCAAGCATTATATGTTTTATATTTATATATGTTTTATTATTTTCTTGCTTATTCTGGACAGTATCATTGATTCTTTTTACTGCACAGTCTGGACCTACCTCGTGATCTCCCATTGTTACTCTTGCTGACATTTATCCTCTGCTCTCACAGTGGTTCTCGCAGTGTGGGTCCCTGACCAGCTGCATCAGCATTCCGAGCCTGGGGAGTTAGAATAGCAAATTCTCAGACCTTACCCAGGACCTAAAGATTGGAACGTCTGGTAGTAAGGCCAGTAATCTGTGTTTCAACAGGTGCTCCAGGCAGTGCTGATAGACCCTCAATTTTAGAGCCACTGACTTGGAGTTAATGAGCTTTTCATTCATTTAACAGCAATAGTCCTACATGCACTCTCTCAGAGGTCACTCTCACCCACCTCTGCTTTAGAGCTGGAGAAATGGAGCCTCGGAAATATGATGGGGAGGGTCCACGACCATGCTACTCTCCTCTTCTGGTTTTCCTTTCTCTGTATTTCAGAGGTTATCACAGGATGCCTCTGCCTTTGTTGGCATCCAGAAGGGAGTTATCCTAGAACACCACTCAGAACACTTCCCCACAGCCTCAGGAAGGAAAGCACCACTGGTCAGGCTGTCGAGTGATGGCTGATTGACAGCTGGCCTCATCTTCGACCTCAGCATCCTGGCTCCGGGGAGCTCTCCTCCTCCTCTCAATCTCTGTTCCCCCCTCTCTGTGCCGTTGCACCTGCTGAGATCAGCGCTACGCTGCGGCTGCCTGTCTTTGCAGAGGAGCTGCGTGGTCTGACAGAGTTGGATGGACGGAAGGGCCTCTTCTTGGAAATGGGCTCTCTTCAGGTTCAAAGTCTTGGGAGATTGTCCCCTAGGGCATAGGGCAAAGGCTTGTGTGTTTATACAGGGCATCGACTTAGAGTCAGGACCAGAGTTTTATGAACGGAAAGGGGATTTTGTTGTGTTTTGCATTTATGCTGAATCTTTTAGGGAAGTTGAGTGGTGTGATAGAGAATCTATGATGAAAGGAAAAAAAAAACAATTTTAGTGAACTCAGTGTAAGTTCACTTGTAAATATAATACTTCCATTTGTTGTTACTCCATTCCTAAGTTTCATACATATAACCTTAGATTGAGAATCCTTTTTATGAACAATGGTTGTTGCTTTCCTTCAACGAGACTCAGAAACTTCATAGCTATCATTGTGATGTAGGTTCTGGCTGCCATTCACAGGGTAGGTGGTGACTTCTGTTAGTTGATGATTGTTGATGGACGGTATGTGCCCCTCATTCTGGGGTGCCCCCCCCACACATACATATGCATATACATATGGGCACACACACACACATGCACATACATACACAGAACCCCTTACGTCTTTTTAACTTCCAAAAGTCTTTAGACATAAAATTTCCCTTAACCTAAAATTTAAAGAAAAATTCTGAAGTAATGGATGGAAGCCATTCAGGCCGCTTGATGGTTTAAAGCAAGGCTGATATTCCTGCTTTTTGAAAAGCTTATTTCCAGAATAAAGCTAAGTGGGCAAAGGAAGACCTATTTCTCCCTGCTGAATAGGAAGCAAACTTAAACATATTAAAAGAGGTCTCCAAGGTGCTATACTGTTTGGAAAGTGATGCCACAGACCCCGAGGCTATTCATGTTAAGCCTGAACACATAGTCACAATGTGGATTAAGCAAGGCCATGGTAAAATTGACTGACGGTGAGTCAGCAGGAGTTTGTGAACCATTCATTCCCCTAATAAAACATCTGCCTCTCTCATAAAACATCTCTTTCCTCTCTCTTTTGACCTTGAACAGTCTGTAAAGGACAGTGTCCTTCCTTTGGGGATTATCTAATCTCTTAGAGAAAGTGCCTTGCCCTCATATATTGCTGGTGGGAATGTAAAATGGTACAGTTGCTGTAGAAATACTTTGGCAATGCCTTAATAAGTTAAACACAAAGCTATAATGTGTGTTTATGACCCAGAATATTCCACTCCTAGATATATAATCTAAGATAGTTGGAAACATACGTTCATGCGAAAACTTACACATGAATGTTCATAGAAACATTATTCATAACAGCCAAAAAGAGGATACAACCCAGATGTCCATCAACCGAGGAAAAGAGAAATGTGGTAACCATACAATGGATATTATTCCACCGTTAAAAGGAATATGATATATTGACCTGTGCTACGACACACATGAACCTTGAAAACATTATGTCAAGTAAAAGAAGTCAGAGACAAAGGCTGCATGGTGTGTGATTCTGTTTGTATGAAACGTCCAGAACAGGTAAATCCATGGAGATGAAAAGTAGATTAGTGGTTGCCAGGGCCTAATGGGAGAGGAGAACCAGGAGTGATTGTTAATGGCAGTGAGCTTCTTTTTAGGGTGTTGAAAATACTCTGAAATTATATAGCGAAGATGGCTGCACAATATGATTATCCTAGAAACCTGAATTATCTATCTTTAAATAGTGAATTTTATGATATATAAATTATAGCTCAATTTTTTTTAAAAAGCCTTAATAAGGCTTTGCCACTTTATTTTATTTTATTTTTTTCCTTTTGGATTAAGACAGGTAAGTAGAACACATCTCAACCTTGGCCCTTCATGAAGTGTTTATTGAGCTGAGTGCTCTCTTTTGCCCTTCTGGATATGCTGTCGGATATCGAGTGCTGGAAATGGAGGGGCAGATAATAAGAACCGAGAGGAGTACAGAACAGGAATAAGGAGTTGGACAGGTCAACGGCAGTCTTGAGGAAAGAGCCGTGCTCTGTGCACTTCCGCAGTCAGCAGTATCCCTGGAGCCCTTTCGTGGGGTGAAGATTGTGTGATTACTGAGTAATCACAGACTGAGTAAGACCAAGTCTCTGCCGTCATGAAGGTTAGGTTAAGGCAGATGGGTTAAGGAAACAGTCATAATTCAAAGCGATCCACCTACCACAGGAATGTACTAGAGATTCTGAATTGAGAGGAGAGCTTGTGGAAGAGATTGGAGCGGGTGGGGTGTCCTCCCGGCCTTATCAGCAAGAACAAAGGGGCAGAAGGAGGAAGGAGGGTGTGTGTTTGGGGCAGAAGGGGAAATGGGCAGAGTTTCATTGATACCCTTAAAGCAAGAAATTCCTCAACTCACTTTATCTTTTGCAAAATATCTTTCTAAAGGTTATATATGCACTGGCGGAAGTTGTGAGTGGTACAAGAGGGAACGCAGTGAATAGTCATCTTCCTGCACCCTTTCTTCTGATTGTTTTTTCTGGATCGAACTGTCTTCAGGAAGGTTGGTCTTGGCTTTATTTTTGAGAGATGGAGACTCCATCGTCAAGACGAGATGGCAGAGAGTTAGAATGAAATTTTTTTTTTAAGATTTTATTTATTTATTTGATGGAGAGAGAGATCACAAGTAGGCAGAGAGAGAGGCAGAGAGAGAGGAAGGGAAGCAGGCTCCCTGCTGAGCAGAGAGCCTGATGTGGGGCTCCATTCCAGGACCCTGGGATCATGACCTGAGCCGAAGGCAGAGGCTTTAACCCACTGAGCCACCCAGGTGCTCCAGAATGAAATTTTAAACATCGAATTCTATAGGTTGGTTATTTTTCATTTGCCTAATTCAATGCAGTTTAATTAATTAAATAATTTAATTAAGTTTGCCCCAACTGATTCTGTTATCTTTACCTTGCGGCAGGCCTTTCATGCCAATTAATTGATTTTAGTGCCTAAAAAAAAATGATCAGTTGTTATGCATTCACTCAAACATTCACTCATCCAATAAATACTTTCTGAATTTCCCACCAAATGCTAAGCTCTGTTCTAAGACTTGGAGATGATGTGGTGAACAAGACTGACATAGTATCCATCCTCTGGGAGCTAACAGAGCTAACACGGAGGCACAGAAGATAAGAAAGTCAGATTGGAGGAACTACTCTAGGTTATCTAGCCTTTGAGGATGTGATATTTAGGTTGATAAGTTGAGACTTGAAACAGAAAAAGGAGCCATGGAAAAATCAGGTGGGGGGCATAGCTAGTGCAAAGAACCCACAGTGGGAGCCAGTCAGGCATCTTGAAAGAAACAGGAAGAAGCCAAGGCTGGGGGAAGCGCAGAGGAGGAGTGCAGAGGGGTGGGCCTGAGTTGGTTAGGTAGGGCTGCTGTAACAAAGAGCCACAGCCTGGGTGTCTTAAGTAATAGGGATTTGTTTTCTCAATGTTCTACAGGCTGGAAGGCCAAGATCAAATTGTTGGCAGGGCTGGTTTTTTCTCAGGGCTCTCTCATTGCCTTATCGATGGCCCCCTTCTCCCTGTGTCTTCACATGGTCTTTCCTCGGTGCCAGTCCTTCTTTTCCTTAAAAGGACACCAGTCACATCAGGTTAGGGCCCACTCGTGTCACGCCATTTTACCTTAATTACTTTTTTAAATACCCTATCTCCCTGAACAGTCACATTCGGAGGTACTGGGGTTTTAGGACTTCACCCTATAAATTTGGTGGGGACACAATTCAGCCCATGGCAGGGCTGGTGAAACCTGAGCAGGGGTTAGGTTGTGTAGGGTTTTGTTGGCCAGGGTCAGAAATTTTATTTAAGAGGGATTAAGAGCCAGTGGAAACTTTTTTTCCCTAAGATTTATTTATTTATTTGAGAGAGGGGGTGGGGAGAGAGAGAAAGAGTGCGGGAGAGAGCCCGAGCTAGCGGTGGGGAGGAACGGACAGACAGAATCTTCAGGCTCTTCAGGGAGAGTCCCCGCTGAGTTCGGAGCCTGTTGCCGGGATTGATCCCACAACCCATGAGACCAGGACCTAACCAAAACTAAGAGTCAGAGGCTTAACCTACTGAGCCACCCAGGCACCCCTGCCATTGGAAACTTTTAAGCAGGGGGCCTACAGATCTGATTAATGTTTGGGAGTTAGTTTCTCTGGAGAGCCCGGCAAGGAGAACAAAAGCCCCACTGGCCTCAGATCTGGAGGTGACCTTCCTATTAACCCAGGGCCCAGATTAAAATTTTCTTTGTCCTGTTCACTGTTTTTCAGCAGAGTTTGCGCAAAAAGAAAACAACACACTCAGGATAGCATGCCTCAGTACTCCAAACAAATTCTGAAATGCATAAATGTTCAACCATAAATACACATTTTGCAAGACTCTCTGATCTATTTATGTCACAAAAATCTCGTAAATAGAGGAACTGGATCAACAGCAAATAGCCGTTGTTGACTTTCTATGAGTACATTGGTTATTGTGATGGCTGGTGTGCTATGGGATTGTTATGAAGAGAGATTTCTGTGTGGGGGTGATTTTCTGTGCTCATGGGGAGATTTTCTTTTTTCCTGTGGTCAAGATCTTCAACCATAAACAAAGAGGAAATGTTGACTTGAGAAATATCTACTTTACGTTGTTAATAAGCACAGCCGAAACTTGAAAAAATAATTTTGTTTTGTAAACATAAGCTTGTTGTTCAGTTAGTGCAAAACGTAATTCTTGCAGAATGTGAAGGGGACCTGGTCCCCATGGGCTAGAATTTAAAATGGCTTTGAAAGACTAGAAACAGCGGCACTGTTTATTGTGCAAATGTAGGGAATATCAAAGCCAAATTGTCAAAATTACTTTCAACAACCAAATGCCATTTACGAGCTATGAGGTTCCTACTTCGACAAAAGTCTTTCAAGTTTAAAGGGAGAAAAATCTCTTTTTACGCATCTAAAGACAGCATTAAAATTAACATCTGAGTTATAAAAATAGTCCATGAAACAGATGACGTGATTCTATGACTTGATACTTTACCAGATAAAATTCCAAGTGAATCTCTTTTCTCTTTTGCATTTTTAAGAGCTGTTTCCCTTCTCTGGTTTGGTCCTCTGGTTAATGGGTTGAGGCAGGCTCTTGTCAGCCAGATGGGATATAATCTATATTTAAAGCCTCCATTAGCTCTTGTGTGTGAATGTGCTACCATTTCCTAATTTCAACACAAATATTCTACGAGAGTGGATTGCCGTTCATGTTATTGCTGCATAATAAAGTCAATTATGCTAATACATCTTCTTTTTCATGGTGCTTTAAAAAAACCCTCATGAATATTCCCTTTTATTGCTTAACTATTGATAAATGGGAGGTTGTTAACTTGGTAACATTTACTAGCTATCACACTGGTCAGCCTTAGTTCTGGTTTCTCTCCTAGTCCCTTCCAAGATGGTTTGGATGCTGTTTCATACGTTCTTTTCAGTTTCTGGGAGTTCAGCAACCCAGAATGGAGGGTTGAGAAATGGAACCAGTCCATGTTTGGCAAAAAGGTTCATTTTGCCAAAGAAATTCTTTTTGTCTAAAGTAAGAAATTATCGTGTTATTCCAAAGGCACAGCTACTCTTGTGCCAAAGTGCTGTATGAGGCTTCATGCTGAACTTTTCTCAAATCAGCTGAGTGTTAATGAAAGTTTGTGGGGAGTAGAATTCCAAAGAAAAGTACAGTTTTTTTTTTTAATCACTATTTCCCCAAGTGATGTAGTAGAAATCTCTGATGATTATAAAAATAACAACTCCCTTTGCTTATGCTTGGAAGAATATAAAACGGTTTCACTACCTTTCTGCATTGAATCAGAATAATCCTCCTGGTGTCTTCTGGCAAAAACGTCTTTGGGGCTAAGAGAATGTTGGCACTGTCATCAGAATCCTGGGAGTGAGGCTTGGGGCCAGGTCTTGGGATTTTAATAAGTGTGACATATGAACAACCTTCTGGAATCAGAGTCTTTAACAAAACAAAACAAAAATCTAAGGCTACAATTACTCGAAGGGTTATTTGGACCTTGGAAAGGAGATGAGGGCCTACAGATGGCTTTGTGTGTACGTACAGGAGAAGGCAGATAACCGCATTCATGCTTGTTTTCAATCATAGCAGCTGTTTGTACTCAGTAGGAATATCGGCTGTCTGGTTTGTCACATGAACAAAAAGATCAGGGGTTCAGTGGAATGGCCAGAAAAATTGGGCTGTGTCATTTCCAGCCACCAAGGTTAGCCTAGAAGATCAGACATGGATGTCTGCTGTTTGCTCTGTTACAGCTCCGCAGGGACGAGCTTCTCGCTACCATGTCACATGACCCCTGGCTGGATAGGATAGTGAAGACCCCAGGTCACACCAATGACTCTCAGTCCCAGCTCCTGCTATTTTTATGGTGCCTTTGTTTTCCTCTCACAACTGGACTGCAGCCACTGCCGGACTACTCTTCCCTGCATCCCTCCCGGGCCTCCGTGACTCTTGACTCCAGTTCCAGGGTGTGGGATCTTTCCCTCACACGCCTCTGTGGCTCTCTGACCCCAGCTAGGTGTCCTACACTTCAACTCAATTCTGGCAGTATGGACCTGGAGATGGTGTGGGATCCGATAGGAAAGGGTTTGGTCCTAGTGCCCCCTGCTTGCCAACTCCCGGTGCCAGGCACGAGCCCAGGGTGTCAGCTGGGCTTCTGACCGGCTGCCTATAGATTGGAGGTTCCAACAGATCCCTCCTTGCACTTGATTAATTTGCTCAAGTGGCTCGCAGAACTCAGAAAAACATTTTACTTACTAGATTTTTAGTTTCTTGTAAGAGTTTATAACTCAGGAAGAGCCAGATGGAAGAGATTGTAAGGGCAAGCTATGTGGGAAGAGCTGCAGAGCTTCCGGGCCCTCCGCAGGTGCCCTGTCTCCCAGCACTGTGGTCAGGGCACACAGGTGCCAGAGTGCCTGGCTCAGGGGGTCCCCAGCAGAAGAGGTTCAGCCACCTGCAGCAGATAAAATCCAGAGGTAGAGAGATGAGCAGGGGTGAAACGAGAAAGGGGTTTATTTCAGTGAGGCCAACACTGGGAAGACAGCAAACCAGTGTCTCTCTGTAGGGCTGAGAACATTCCTAGGTTTCTATGAGGAAAATGTGGGACCAAGGTCAGTGAGTACATGCAGGTGGCAATAAAGGTCAGGTCGATCATTGTCTTGGGGTCACTTACTCTGGTCTTCCTGGCTCAGGTAAGTCCTTACTGCCTGAGGGGGCAGTTTCTGTTCCCATCACAGGAGGCTTTGCCCAAAGGATCTTTTGTCTGAGCTAAGACATAAGCTGGAAAGAACTTAATCTGTTAGAAAGGACAGACTCCTTCCTGTCCGAATGGAGGTAGCTGATGTCCTCTTTCAGCACTGCCTCTTGTACACCCATCTCCAAGCTCTTCAAACACTGTCCTTCTGGGTGTTTACGGAGGCTTCATTACACAGGCATGATTGATTGAATCATTGGCTATTGGCACTTGATTCATCCTCCAGCCCCACCCACTCCCCAAAGGTCGGGGTTGGGGGTGAGGTAGGACTGAAAGTTCTAAACCTCAAATCATACTGTTGGCTCCACTGGCAAGCAGCCCCCAACCTTAGGTGCTTTCCAAATGTCATCCCTTAACATCACCAAAGACACCTAGATCACTCTCATCGCAGGAAATTTGGATGGTTTTAGGAGGTCTGTATCAGGAATGGGACCAAATACATATTTCTTGTTACAAATCACAATTTATCACAGTCTGTCTTTCTGAAACTGTCACTTAAAAACTGACCTTTCCCTGGGTGCGCCCTATAAACCTATCCATCCTCACTTTATCTCTCGACCGGAACTCTTTCTCTGATTCCGTAGGTGTCTCATAGTCAGCATGATTGATCTAAATTCAGGATACTCTCACCCCTGACATTATGTCTTCCCCTGAGAGCCTCGTCTCTAGCAGTGACCGAGATGCAGCGCGCTCGTGATATTCCAGGCTCCGTTCCAAGCATCTGACCTGTTTTACCTCATTTCACCTTTGCCAGAGCGCAGGACAGAAGGTACGGCTATCCTCCCCACTCCACACGTCTGAAACCCAGAGTGATCTGGTACCAGGCCCCAGGTTCAAGAGCCGGGCTTTGGCTGCAGGTTGTGTAAGCCGTGACAATGCTGTGCTGCTTGCTGTGTGCATTTCCCCAGCTCAGAAACCCGGCCACCCTTTTCGATGCCTCATTCTCCCTTGGTTACCACTTCCAATCCCATGCCTGTCCCATACCTCTGACCTCCTGAATAACTTCACCGCAACTGCCTAGTCTGAGCCATGGCTTCCTCAATGGACACACACAGTGGCCTCCTATTAGCTCTTCCTGCCTTTCTCTCTTTCCTCCTTCCCACCCCATATACTTCCCACATTACAGCCAAAGAAATTTCTCTAGATCATAAGTTCAGTTGTGTCACTCTGCTAACTGAGATGCTCCAGTGGTTTCCTATTATCCTCAGGTCAAAGCCTGTTAAAAGATAAACCGAGGCATAGTAGACGTTTCTAAAGTTTATTTGAGCAAAAATCCATTCAAATTGGACCAGAATCCCAAACTGGAAGCGGTTCGGAGCACTCCACCCACAGGTGCCAGGAGAAGGACTTACATGGAGCAGGTGCAGAAGCAAAGAAAGGGAATTATTTGACTGGCTCTATCTTTAGGCCTAGGTGGCTGTTTGTGATTGGTCGTCTTTAGGTTTCGATTTCTGAACTTTGAGGCATTCACAGGGTTGGATTTGGGTTTGCTTATGTCAATCACCCTGGCGTTTAGAGCCACTTCAGTCTAATGGCCTCCTTTTAAAAACAACTTTAACACCCTTAACATTATTTAAAAGACATGGTCTGTCTTAGGGAGACAAACCATAAGTGACTTTTAATCTCACAAAACAAACTGAGGTTTGCTGGGGGGAGGGGGGTTGGGGGAAAGGGGGTGGGGTTATGGACATTGGGGAGGGTATGTGCTTTGGTGAGTGCTGTGAAGTGTGTAAACCTGGTGATTCACAGACCTGTACCCCTGGGGATAAAAATATATGTTTATAAAAAATAAAAAATTAAAAAAAAAAAAAAAGACATGGTCTGGCTCTGTTCTCCCGTCCAGTCTCATTCTTCTTCCCAGACTCTCCCCTCACCTTGTGCTGTCCATGTGTTCCAATCTTTCTGATCCTCTTTCCTTTCGTGGTTTTTAGGACACCTGCTATCTCTTACCGCTTGGCCACTCAGCTCTCTGACCCCCTTGCCTGAAACACTTTTCCCTGTTGCTTTACCTGGTTTACTTCCACTCATCTCATCCTTGAAGGCTTCTAGATCTCCTCCCTAAGATCCTAAGCAAGGGAATTTGGTGCCTTGGCTGTGTGTCCCAGAATAGCTACCCCTTGCTGTGTGTCTGGTTCTGTTCCGAGCCCTTGAAACGTATTCGCTCATGCAATTTCACAACAGCCCCCCACAAAATGTATCTGTCATAGTCCATTGGGAGAACCGATGCTACTCTAGTAGCTCCCTAGAGGAAACTTGATACAGGGCTCTACCACAAGGGTATTGCAAGAGCACAAAAGGCAGATAGGTGGGCAAGGCAGCCTGGAAAGGAGCAACAGTAGGAAGCTGCTGCTGCCAGTTAAAGGGATGGGGGTGGTGTGCAAGGGGCAGGTGATGTCACCAGAGCTGAGGTTCTGGGGCTGCCCCACAGGAATTGGACCCAGAGAGGAACAGAAGGAATTGGAACCCAGGAGGAGATGCAGCCATGCTATAGCTGCTGCCCCAAACAGAGAGGGAATGAAACACCCTGACTTTTCTCTCTACCAGTGCTTCCTGTTGGCTGAGCTAATGAGACACTCAGCTAACGAGACATTCAGGACTACTGAAATGTAGTTCTCAGAAGTCATGGGAACGATGGGGAATGGATTGAAACCTGTCTCCAGGCAGGAAACAGACCCAGAAAAGTTTAAGTAATTAGCTCACGGTCACACAACTTCTAGGGAGGGCCCAGGTAGTTTGTCCCCAGAGTGTGCCCCTGTAATGACCATTTTATATTGCCTCTCTGAGAACCTTAGGCAAGGCACTGAAGCCCTCTGCCTCAGAGGTATGAAATGGAGATAATAGTAGTATCTTCTGTATAGGGCTATAAAAAAGATGAAATGAATTAAAATGTGTCAAATGCTTTGGACAGTGCCTGGAATAGCATATGCAGAGCCAATTTTGGTCACCATGACAGAGATAAGTATCTCAGGAGGAGGCAGTGGTCTGGGGGTTGGAAGCCAGGCCCAGGACTGTTCTAAGCTTTATCTGTATGAAGTATTTGCTAATCTCCATTTTACAGATGGTAAAACTGAAGCCCTAGGAGTTTGTCTTGTCCTTGGTGACATGTGACATAGCAAAAATGGAGGTAGGACTCAGGAACTGGATCCAGAGCCTGTGTGTGTAACCACCATATGACTCTCCAGCTTAACTGAATGTGGTGGCAAGGTCTGTACCTTTTGCCTCTCTTTCCCTCGCACGAGCCCCGTGCCTGGTGCCTGGAAGGTACTCAGTGCACAATGTCTGCTTCAGGAGTTTAAATGGATTGATGATCTGCTGGTGGCCAGGGAGAGGGAATGTACCCAGACTCGTTTCTAGGCTTCTCAGTCAGCAGTGAGGTGTCTGGTCCCGAGTTCATGACCTGGACTTCAGGGACAGATTCTAGGCTGTCTCCACAGTGTGTCCCCAGGAGTCTCAGCTTTGCCATTTCATCTAGTTCTACAATGTCTTCTTCAGACTCTCCCTTCCTAGAGGCCCTCCATTTTTCTACCTCACTGAGTGCTCCATGTGACCAAGGCTAAGAGTCAGAATGGGGAAAATTGCAACTGGACAATGTAAGAGAAAATAAAGTGGGGTAAAAGTCACCACTGCAGAGTTCTCCAGGATACTTAAAGATCATAATTTGGAAACACATCTGGAAGTAAGATGGGACTGAGCATTACATCTTGCTAGGACACATTATTTCTATTTTTATCTGTGTAATCGACTTGGTGTATGAAGTAGAAGCAAATCACTCTTCTCTGCCTGATTCCCCACATAAGAAGGCAAAGATAATTTCCACCAAATGTTGGAAAGGCTGTACTGGATTAATTACTGACTCAAATTCTGGCATGAGGATATCGGCTAAAACTCAGTTTTTGATCTATTTGCAACAGTATGCTCTGGGGATGCTGCCCTTCCTGAATTTTCTCTCATCTTGACAGCTGAAAGAGTTGGTCTTCTTGTGAGAAGCCAATCTGTATCTATTTAACAAGTAATATGAATTATGTACCCGATAATGGTTTTCTTTTTCCTTTGGCTGTGTACAAAGGGCAGAGGCAAACCGCTCAGTGCTTGGAAACATGTAGAATTTTCAAGGCATGCCTTTGATGTCCTAACCTCACCATGGCCATGCACTTTCTATTCTATTTTCTTTCCTTGCCTACCCTCATTTATCTTTAATGGATTGTATCTCGCTGAATTGTATCCATCTTTGTAAGCCAACCTCAGTCCTTCCTGGAACAGCACAAATAAATGGATACAGACTGCAGTGTTTCTGTGGTAGACTTGATTCTTCACTTTCAGAGCAGTGCATTGAGTTACTGACATGCATCATTGTCCCACTACCTTCTTAATGAACTAACGTAGCAGAGGCCCTTTTAAGGCAAAAAGTTAAATATTAAGTTCCAGAGTTCCTAGCTGAGAGAAGTTGTAATTTCAGAACTGGTTGATCAAGAAATGTATTTTGAATGGGGGCTAGGGGCAGGGGCTAGGAAGCGGGTGAAACGGATGAAGGGGGTCAAAGGTACAAACTTCCATGTGCAGCATGGTGAGGAGAGTTAACAATACTGGACTGAGAGTTAACAATACTGGACTGTATATTTGAAAGTTGATAGGAAAGTAGATAAAAGTTTCCATCACAAGAAAAAAACATTGTGGGGTGCTTCGGTGGTTGACTCTTGATTTTTGGCTCAGGTCATGATCTCAGAGTCATGAAACTGAGTCCTTCATTATTAGGCTGTTATGCTCAACAGGAAGTCTACTTGAGATCCTCTCCGGCTCCCTCTGCCTCTTCCCCTGCTTACCCACGCTCTCTCTCTAAAATAAATAAATAAGATCTTAAAAAAAGAAAAGAAAAGTTTTGCTAACTATGCGAGGTGATGGGCGCTAACTAAACTTACTGTGATGGTTATTTCATAGTATATACAAATATCAAATCATTGTGTTGTGCACCTTAAACAACTATTATGCTACATGTCCATTACGTCTCAATACAAAAATGTACGAATGACCCAAAAAATCAGATACACATTTCAACAGTAATTGAGTCATCAGAAACATTAGTGAGTAATCAGGAAGTTGTGTTTGCTGAAATGAAAAGTATCAGATGTGAGGCAGTCCTGATGTTTTAATATTGGCTTGTTATACACATTCCTATCCATTACCCTTACTATATTTTGGCTTTTGCTTTTGTAAAATATAGACACAGTGTACAGTAGAGATCAAGGAAAGGAAATCATTTGTGTAAGTACATTAATACAAATAAATACAATTTAATACAAATTAATCAGTATGGATTAATACCAATAAATCCATGATGGTCAGGGCTGAAAAAAAAAAAAGAAAAAACATATGCTGACAGTTTACTTGATTTTGCTAATGTTTTAAGATGAGTTTTTATTTTATTAAAATATAATACAGAACCAAAATTAATGAATTTATAATTTATCAATTATATCTTATTAATCACAACCAATCCATATACATTTGAAAAATAGGTGCATATATTTTGCAACTATCCAGTTTGAATATCAGTATTGTCTGTTGAGCATATGGAGTAGAAGACTCCTTGCAGAACTTCATGTGCTCCAGAGGTTGATCATTCCCGCTAGGAACCTGACACTCTGCCTGTGCTCTGTTTTCAAGGCATATTTGGTTAGATGCTAGTGCCCTCAGGTATGCACTAGAGTGTTTCCTTTTCGTGAAAAATGGAAAACAATTGGCATGACCTCAATCTTTACTCATAGAATTTCCCTTCTACCTTACCAGACATGCATCAAAATCCCTTTGTTAAATTTGAATGATGTTTAAATCAGTCCGTATGGGCATTGAGATTTTAAACTTGTTATATGTTCTGATACAATATTTTGTTTTCGCCCATTGTATATAATTTAACACTATTCCTATTCAAGAATAGATCTAAGAAGGCAAGGATTTCATTTTGTAAAAAGGAAACTGTAAGGGAAGTGAATGCCTTCATTGAGGTCGTGTTTCAAGGTAGAGACTGACCTGAGACTAGACCTTTATTTCTTAAAATAAATTCTGTTGCTTTTTGCTTTATCTTATGTTGACTAAGGGCTGTCTCTTTAAAAAAATAAAAATCTTTTTAAGTAAACAAGTTCCCAGTGACCCCTTCATTTCTCATCCTCCCGCTGTCCCGCAATGAAATATCAGTCCTGTGTACAGACAGTCCTGTCTCTCTCTATTCTTCAACATCTTTGCCTCCCACTGGGGCCTCAAAATCCCTCTACCATCTACATTCATTAAGAAATCAAGATTATGGGCGCCTGGGTGGCTCAGTGGGTTAAGCCGCTGCCTTCGGCTCAGGTCATGATCTCAGGGTCCTGAGATCGAATCCCGCATCGGGCTCTCTGCTCAGCAGGGAGCCTGCTTCCCTCCCTCTCTCTCTGCCTGCCTCTCTGCCTACTTGTGATCTCTCTCTGTCAAATAAATAAATAAAATCTTTAAAAAAAAAAAAAGAAGAAAGAAAGAAATCAAGATTATTCCCTCCAGAGAGCAGCTTTTCTGCTCTACAGATGAGCTCTTTCATGAACAAAAACTGGCACATCTGATCTATAGGATTTTTGTGGTTGTTTAATGAAACTTATTGAAAGCAACTCAGCAAAGCAGAGTTTCTAAGGGTAACTATGCCCCAGGAAAATCCTGTGCTTAAACCTCAACATGAAATAGCATTCCCTGAAAGGCCCTCTTGCCTGGATGACCTCCCCTGCAGACACTTCCCAGGCATGGGGGAAAGCTGGCAGGGATCCATTTTGTTTATCTCTGCGTGGATTTTTTCCTAGGCCCCTGACGTGGTAGTTCTAAATGACAATCCAACCTGCTTCCTGAGGGTCCCTGAGGAAATTGTGACAGAGAATGCGACTTGTTCTGCGGACTGAAAACCAAGTAGCTCATGTTTGGCTAAAGATGAAAAAAAGAAAAGAAAAGAAAAACTCATGAGGAGAAACAAAATGAAACACTAGTACTCTTTCTTCCCTATGGGCAGTGCAGGGTATGGGAGGAGGGGGAGGGGGTGGGAAGTGTACAGGAGGCAGCTGAGTTTATTTTTAACACAAGTTAAAGGCATACTCTGTGTTCTTTCCTTTTAAAAATAGACTTTTAACCTCTTGAAGCATTTTGACTCTATTCTGCCTGTGGGGTAATACCCCTTTTGTGGCTGGCCACTCCCACTGGATCTTTTCCCATTATAGGCTTACAGGCCAAGCAGTTAGCAGGATGGAAAAACCCCAGAATATCTCTTCAGAGAGCTCTTGATCGGTGTATACATGTAGCTCCTGTGTGCAGAAGGGCTTATAAACCCTGGCTTCTTACCTGGACCATGAACTTTACGGCATCTTTCAAAACTTGGTGGTTAGGAAAAAAAATGTCCTCTTTTTAAAATAGTCTGAGTTAGTAAAATAATGGATGTAGTCTTCTTGAAATCCATTCCAATAACTTATTTGATGAATTTATGAAAGACACAACACACACACACACTCAGATTCCCCCACCCCCATAAAATTAGATCTGTATGAGTAGATACAGAGGTAATAGCTAATCTCTGACACTGATTGTGGGCTTACAACTTGGCAGGCGCTGTTTCATATGCATTTAGAGCTTTAAACAATGCTCTGGACTTTACCATCCCATTTTATAGATAAAGAAATGGAGGCTTGGGGTGCCTGGATGGCTCAGTTATTAAGCATCTGCCTTGGGCTCAGGTCATGATCCCTGGGGTCCTGGGATCAAGACCTGCACGGGGTTCCCTGCTCAGTGCGAACCCTGCTTCTCCCTCTCCCACTCCCACTGCTTGTGTTCCTTCTCTCGCGGTGTCTCTATCTAAAAAATAAATTTAAAAAAAAAATTTTTTTTTTTTAAAGAAAGAAGCATAAGCTCAGGGCTCTTCAGTAGTACTTATGAAGATTATAAAGTCAATGAGTGGTTTGGGGAAAGGAATTCATACTTAGATAGTCAGGCAGATTGAGTCCACTGCTACCCCATATGGTGGGTCCATAATTAGAAAAGGAGTCCCCCTGCTGCCATCAATTGAAAAATGATGAAATACGGATTTTGTTAGAACAAGACATTTTATTACAACTTGCAAGACAGCTGCCATCATAAAAATGCACATCTACAGTGTTGACAATGTGAAGGGTGCCTCCTTGCGTTTGAAACAACCTGCACAACTGTACATGGTGGGCCCCCCTACACCCCCAAACACATGAAGCTCATAAACTGCAGGCATGGCAGTGTATGGAGAAAGAAATAAACTGTTCTAATTTGAAAGGACAGGGACTAGTCTTTCAGAGGTAACTAGACTAATTTGATGTTAGGAACAGCTCTTCTACATGCCCCAGTCTAGAGCTAGTACAAATCATAGGAGAAACTCTGAAATGAGTTGTGTTTGTATGCAGTACAAGAAGGCTCTACTCCCACGTCCCTTTTCTTCTCTGGGGAATAAACATTGAATTAATATTTTTTTTATTAAAATCTTTTTTTTTAATTTTTTTTTAAAAGATTTTATTTATTTGACAGAGAGAAATTACAAGTACACTGAGAGGCAGGCAGAGAGAGAGAGAGAGAGAGAGAAGGAAGCAGGCTCCCTGCTCAGCAGGGAGCCTGC